>NC_058130.1:698852952-698877936 GCF_016433145.1 Gracilinanus agilis | reverse complement strand
ATCTATGAGATGATTTTCTTACAAGAATACTCTGGGAGTAGGTAATGAAGTATTATGCCCCATTTAGAGATGGAAAAATTGTAGTTTACTAAGTTTTAGTGACTTGCCTAGGGTCACAGAGAAAGCAAATGCCAAGTTATGACTCAAAACAATCTTTGTGGCTTCAATTCCAGCATTCTTTCCATTACACATGGGTGAGTGTTTGAGTAGTATAAGTGTTAAAATTAATGGTTTGGCTAAATATATGAAAATTATTAATCTTTCATTTTCAAAAGAGGTGGAAAGAGTGAAAGCAGAGGAATACAAAAGGGTAGAGAATACATTAACCTACCTAACTAAATATTATTCAAGTGCTTGGCTCAGCCAGGACTTGTTAACCTTCAAATGGAATTAAACTCTCTCCAGAAGACAAGAAGGGAAAGCCAGTTATCCACTCACCCTCAAAGAGGCAGGTCAAGACAATGACGAGCTCAAGGTGACTCCCAAGGCCAACTTTCTTCTTTGAGCCAACTTTCTTCTTGAAGACAACTTCATTCTTGGAGTGACTTTCTTCTTGGAATCCACTCTCTTCTTGGAGTCCACTCCCCTAGTCTCAGAAATTCAGGGCCTTTTATAGTGTCCAAATTGTCTAGCACTACCCAAGAGGTAGTGTCTATGGGATCACCTTCTCAACTCTGAAAGTGTTAACTCTTCTTCATAGGATTCACATGTGTCTGAGTTGTCACTCATTTTGGATTCACACATTTCTTTCTTATCACCCAGTTCAGCCTGTGGGTTGCAGTCTTCCCCCCCCCACATAAGGTTAAGTAGGGGTGTCTTTCTTTTGGAGGTGTAAATTCCTGTAGTAAGAGTTTGTGGACTTCACTTTTTACAAGTGTAAACTCAAAACAGGCAAAAAGAACCGAGTTTCCTTTCACAGTAGTTCTGAGAAGGAAGAGACCCAGAGTTGGATCTAGTCAATAATACTTCTGGGAACAAATATGGCTTTCTAGGCGTTGAAGAATGAATAAAATTAAGATGAAATTAGAAGGGAAGGAAGAACCCTCAAAGTGGGGTAGGTTACAGCAGGAAAAATTGAGCAAACAAGTGACAGTGTGAATAAACAGAATATGTGCAGAGGATAATAAAGATTCTTGGTTGACTCTGGTGAAGTCCAATCCATATTATGAAAGAAAGTAGGGTAGGGGGGATATTGTGTGTCTATGAAGTTCCGGGCACTGTAGTATGCACATTACAAAAATTCTTTCACTTGATCCTCACGACAACCTCAGGAGGTGGATGTTTTGTGTGTGTGTGGATATATATATATATATATATTTTATATTTTATGTATATTTTATATATTTACATATAATATAAAATTATAATTATATATGTAATATAATTTATGTGCATATAATTACATCTTTATCTATAATATAATAATATATTATAATGAGAATTATAATTCTCTTTTTATAATTGAGGAAACTGAGTCAGACAGAGTTTTTTTTTTTGTTTTTTTTTTTTTGTTTTTTTAAGTGGCTTGCCCAGGATCACACATCTAGTAAGTGCATGAGTTCAGTTTTGAACTCAGGTCTTCAAAAGTCCAAGCCTAATGTCCTATTCATTGTGCCACCTTTGTGCTTTTAAGGGGCTGTGACTAATCAAATTTTGGATGATGGCACAGGCCTACATAATGCTGGAAGTTTGGGTAGTCTGGAATAGATCAGATAGATAAGGCATGCCCAAAAGGGAAAGACATGGAATGTAAGATATGTTAAGGTGTGAAAAGAATATATCTATGTCTAGCTAGGGCCTAGAGTCCAGCAGGTCAGAAACAGTTATAGGATGAATTATTGTCAAATCAAATAATTGGGAATGACTTTTGAGGTCATTTAATACAACTCATAACTGAGGAAGAGTCTTTGCCCCCAAAAATAGTCTTTTTAGGGCATACATGACTCCCTTCATTGAAAAAACCAAATACTCTGTTCTACTTTTAGAAAGCTCTAATTATTAGGAATATTTTACGGATATCAAGTTAAATCTTGCCTTTTGCAATTTTTCCTTATTGCTCCTTGTTTTGCCTTGAGGTTTAGGGGAATAACAAAGCTGAGCAAGTTTTGATTTGAAAGAATGAGAGGATTTAGTGGAGGGTCATTCAGGCTTGGGCTTTGGATTAAGATAGAGAATAATAGAAGAAGGGAATAGAAGGCAATAGAAGAAAGGAGTGAGAAATTCAGGGGCACATACAGAGCTATATAAAAGTGAATTCAGTTAACTGTAGGGTCAAGATTTCGAAGTGAGGTCAGAACACGGGTGACGGCCAGCGTAAGTGGGGAGGGAGGCAGTGGAGTACTGGTGGATCAGGTGAGGATGAAGAATAGAGGGAGGAGTGACATGTGGGATAAGATGGAAGAAGAGAAGGCTATGATTAGAGAGAAAGGGAGGGAGGAGTGATGAATTTAGATATAGAGGGTAAAGGAAATGGAAGAGAAGGAGAAAAAAGAGGGGGAAGAAATAATAAGGGGAGGGAGAACAGGATAGAGAAAATTGAGATAGGAAGAAAGTATGGCAGAGAGAGTGCAAGGAAAACAAGATGAGGAAAGGGAAATGAAGGCAAAAACATAGAAGAGGCAGGGGAATAAGGAGAGGAAGGAAGAATCAAAAGAAGAGGGAGCAATTGAAAAAGGAATAAAAAGATGAGAAAGAGCAGGAAGGAGAGGAAGATGGATTAATTAATTTTAATTGCAGGATTTCTAGATTGAGGACTTCAGAAGTCATTTAATTCAATCTATAACTGTCATAGGGATCCCTTTTATAGTAGCCCAGATATCTGTTCAGCTGGGGCACTGGGCTCAATAACTGGGAGAGGCTGAAGAGTCCAAATCCCAGGAAACCTTCCAGAAGAGATGCTCATCTACCTAGGAGGGTTCAGGTATTTGTCTGCCTAAAGTCAAGGATCTGGACCTAATTTTCTCCCAAAGTTCCTTGTCCCTTCATCTTTTCTGAGATTTCCTGTCTATTTACATTAACATTTAGAGGTATCTAAAGGTATGCCTCAGGAAGGCAGGTAGGGACCTTTTCTCTTGTTGTTCAGTTGTTTCAGTCATGTCTGATTCTTCATGGTCTCATTTGGGATTTTCTTGGCAAAAAAAATCAAAGCAAAAACTGAAGTGTTGTTGTATTTTTTTATCAGTTCATTTTGGAAATGAGAAAACAAGGTTAAGTGACTTGCCCAGGGACACACAGTCTTTTAAGTGGAGGTTGTATAACCATTTGCCATTCAAGGGAAGGAGTTGTCTTTTAATTCTTAACTCCTGGAATCTGCTCTAGAATTCACCACATACTGGCTAGTAGCTCCAGTTTAGCCTTTAGGAGGCTGAAAGCCAACTTTTGGACCTAGATTTTTCACTCTGATTTTTACCTAAATTGTTTCCCTTGTAGTTGGACCCCATAGATTTTTCATTTAAATATGCAAATCATTGTCTCTTGGAATCAGTTGACAAGAGACCCTGATGGATTTGTGAATCAATCGACTATGATACACAGTATTACAATTACAGCTCAAATGGATTCCTTTTTAATTTATATTTTTTTAAATGCTCTCCTACTTGGGTAATTCTGAGACTAATTGTCCCTTTGCTCAATCCATTTAGTTTAGAAACTGACAATGAAATGCTACAGATGATGAAGAACCCAGTGACATGAACTGGTTCCAGTGGCCAAAATCCAACTGGATTTATTTCCTTTTCTTTTCCCCTTTGTGCCAGAAACAATGGTCTAAATGTGAGGCATCCCACTTAGCATATAGCTTTTCTTTTCAGTCCAAGAGAGACTGAGAGATAAGGAGAGAGAAAACTTCAGCCCTTTAGTGAATTCTTCTGAAGTGCCTTGTCTTTGTATAGAGAAAATCTTGAACTCTAGAGGACCATGCAATCATAATGTAGGCTTCTAAAATTCCTACCCGATTAGAAATGCTTCTGGGGACAGACTGATAATAGATTTTGTATTTTTACCTGAGGACCAGACTAGCTAAATACAAAAGGGTTCCTCATTAGAAAGTTGGCCACAGCAGTGGATGATAGATTTAGAACAGGAAAGAAGCTTAGTTATCCCCTAGTCTCATGCCCCTATTTTACAGAGAAGGAAACTGAGGCCCAAAGAACTTAGGTGGGAAAACTAGGCTTTTAGTGCTGTGTCTCTCATACCGAAACCAATATTCCTTATTCCATATTATTTCTCCTTTTGAACCCATTCCTGCTTCAAGTCTCACTAAAATCTCATTGTCTTCTAGAAGCCTTTATTCATTTCAATGTTGGTGCCTTCCCTTTGTGATGATTATACATACATATACACACACACGCATATATATATATGTATACATATTTATCATCTATCTATCTTTTGTTTGTAGATTTGTTTACACTTTGCTTCTTTCTCTCTCCCCTCCACCATTAGACTGTGAGCTCCATGAGAGAGCAAGGACAGCTTTGGTCTTTTTTTTTTTTTTAATCTCCTTATCCCAGTACCTGGCACATAATAAATCTGTAATGGATGCTCGTTGATGTGACTTGTACCACCCTGCATGGAATATTATTATCTGCTGAGATATGAAGAGGTTGTGATGTACATCCCTACCTATAGTACTCAGGTGAATAACATCATGGATATTTTAAATGATTGAGATTTTGAAGGGCCCTTTGAAATGCAGGAACCCAGTGAGTGAGACTAATATGGAACCAAGTGTCAGGAGCATGCATGCTCCTCTCCCTTCCTCTCTCCCAAAGGGACTGTGACCAGTTCTAGACAAATCCCAAATCCCATTGAAATCAGCAGGCTCGCCTAAGCAATTGATTATTGTCAATGTGCATGAAAACTAGACTTTTCTTTCAGGGCTGAAATATTTAGTAGGCTGTAAGCTAATCATAGAAATAAGGGGTCATAGAATCTTTTGGGGCCAAGTAGAATAAGTCTAAACTCCTCCATGACTACCCTTCAAATATTTGAAGATTGCTCTCCTATCCCCCTAAGTCCTCTCTTCTTCCAATGAACCACAGAGCCAAAAGGGATGTTAGAAATCATATAGTACAGCACCTGGAACTGAGACCCAGAGAAGTCATAGCGGTCACAGACTACTTAAGGTCACAGAGGCAGTTAAATGAAAGAGCTAAGATTTGAACCCAGTTTTTCTGAATTCAAGTCCTAATGCTCTAGTGTTCTTATGACCCTTGACTATATTTTTCATCCCCTTCTGAATAATGTCCACCTTGTGTCTGTCTTTCCAAAAATATGATGCCCAGAACTGAACAAAATCTGGCCAGGTAAGTTGAAAAGTTAGTTTCTTTTCTTTGAGTACTAGAATTCTCTTAATGGAGCCCCAGCTAGGAATGCATTGGCTTGACCTAAATTAGTATTAAGATGGTATAGATCAGTGGTTCCCAAACTGTTTTGGCCTACCACCCCCTTTCCAGAAAAAATATTACTTAGCACCCCCTGGAAATTATGAAATGATTTATTGAACTCAGAATAGAATGTAATACAAAAAAAGTGTGGCCATCACCACCCTCCTGGATCTCTGCAGCATCCACCAGGGGGCAGTGGCACCCACTTTGGAAATAACTGGTATAGATGAAACCCCAAAGCATCCGCTTCATGCCATTGTCTCAAAATGGAAACAATGTCAGATAGTTGTGTTATTGAAATTTTGGGGTCTCTGAACTACATTTCCTATGAGCTCACTGGCTTCCTGGCTTACATGATGATGTAGACAATCACATAATGACGTAGACGGGAGGATAAAATTAAGTGGCTGGACTTGCTTGCTCTCTTGGGTGGACTTGGTGCTGGATGGAGGGTAGGGAGAGTAGGCAAGGCACACAGATTTTAAACTAACTCTTAGCATGGCACGTGGCTTCATTTTTCTAGTGGCTACCAATCAATCTTTTAAGACCATAATATTTTTAAAACTATCCTTTTATATTCATTTTATTTCTTACATAGCTCAATATAAGACCAAAATATAAGACCCCTTTTTTAATTTTTGAAAATTCTCCTCCTGACTCAGATGTCTTTGGAGAGAAACCTTTTTCAGATGCCTTGGACCAAGGTAGCAGGCATTGGCAATAAACGTGTACTTGCTATGGCATTCATCACGATCTTTTCCACTTGAGTAACCACATCAACTCCAAGTTTTGAAGCCTGGATGCCATTCAAGGTCCATGCCTTACAATACAAGCTATTCAGTTCAACTCAACAAACATTTATTAAAAGTCCTTACTCCGAATTCAGAGCCTTGTGTTGGCAAAAGTTATGAAATGCAATCTCCTAGGACTTAGGAAAGAGGTTGTCCTCTAAACTTTTTATCTTTTCCAAAACCTAGACCAATGCTCTGGACCCACTTGAGTTTTTACTTTTATTTTTTTTTAAACCCTTACTTTCTCTCTTGGATTCAAAACTGTATATTGGTTCCAAGAAGGAAGAATAGTAAGGGCTAGGTAATGGGGGCTTAAATGATTTACCCAGGGTCACACAGCTTGGAAGCATCTGAGGCCAGATTTGAACCCAGGAACTTCCATTTCTAAGCCTGGCTCTCAAACCACTGAGCTGCCCCCTAATATTTTATTTTATTTTTATTTCATAAATATTTTCTCATATATACCTCCCTCCTACCCTTTAAGATATCCATGCCTTATAACAAAGAATAAGAAAGGAAAAAAAAAAGTTTAGCAACACCACCCAATACTTCAGCCAAATTTAACATATTCCCTGTTCAGTGCCCAAAGCTTCCCACCTCTGCACCAAAGGAAGAGAGTGTTCCAAGGGAACAGCAGAGATAGGACCTCAAACCATATATTCCAAACTTAAGTTAGAATATCTTCTATCTCCTTTGGTAGAGCCAAGTTTGATCATTTAAATTTGGCAACATTCCTATTATTCCTATTATGATGCTGCTGGTTGTAATCTCCATTTACATCATTGTGGTCATTGTCCATATTGTTTTTCCTACTTGGCCTACTTCACTTTGAATTTTAGTTCTTTTAAAAGTCTTCCCAGGGGGGCAGCTGGGTAGCTCAGTGGATTGAGAGCCAGGCCTAAAGAAGGGAGGTCCTAGGTTCAAATCTGGCCTCAGCCACTTCCCATCTGTGTGACCCTGGGCAAGTCACTTGACCCCCATTGCCTACCCTTACCACTCTTCTGCCTTGGAGCCAATTCACAGTATTGACTCCAAGACAGAAGATAAGGGTTTAAAAAAAAAGTCTTCCCGTATGGAAATAGGTCTTGATCAAATGACACATGTAAAGCCTAGTGGAATTGCCTGTAGGCTACAGGAGGGGGTGGAGCTAGGGGAGGGAAAGAACAAGAATCTTGTAACCATGGAAAAATATTCTATATTAATTAATTAAACAAAAATTTCCAAAAATAAAAAAAAATGTCTTCCCACATCTCTCTGGATTCATCAGTTAAAAAAAAATAGATTAGTGATCCATAATTCATTTAGATAATTCTTAATTGATGGTTATCTACTTTGCAATCCTTTGCTCCTATCCCAAATGCTATATTTTGATGTATTTGGCACCTCCTTTGGAATATATGCCTATTAGGGGATCTCAGTCCGTAGATTTCTATTAAATGCTTGTAGAATGACTTGAATACACAATAGCTGACATTTTTATATGGCATTTGAATGTTTACAAATTGTTTTACATACATTATCTCATTTGATCTTTCCAGCAACCCAAGGGAATGAGTATAATTTATTATCTTCATTTTGCAGGTGATGAAGCTGAGGTAAGAGATGTGAAAGAACCAAGCACACTGGGCTTTGTAGAAGCAGGACTTCACCCCATGTATTGTCACCCCAAGTTCAAACTCTGTATGAGTAACCTGTAAGTCAGCCTGCCTGGAATCCTTGGAGCAGCTATGAGAGGAGGTCAATGTTGAAGGGGTCTTTTCTTCCCTAGTCAAGAAGTCATTCTTTTTTTTTTTCTGCCTGATTAGCCACAGGGCTGCTTGCTCATTACCTGTGAAAGTCACAGTCAGGGCCAGTGGCTGTTTCCGACATCCGGTCGATAGTCAGACCAGAAGCTCCAAATCCCACTGAGACCAATTTGTGTTTAAGTAGTTCAGCTGCACTAATGCTAGGAGGAGGAGGAGGAAGAGGAATTTGAGGAAGGGGAGAGTCTGTGTGTGGCTAGACTCCTGGGTTGGCTTTTTGGATCCAGAATTAGCACAGAGTTGGGTAAAGTTGTCCAGGAGGGAGGGAAACATATCTGAGTTCACCTACCTTGCCTGATCACAGAGCATAGAGTTGTTGGGACATCTAGTCCATTGCAGGCATTACCAGGATAACCCTCTATATAGCGCCTGACAATCAGGTTTCTTTATGACTAGAATTTGCAGAGTGTGGATCTGCACTTGTGGAAGGATTTTTAACACCAGGCAATTTCTATAGCCATGTTGGCAAACTTTTGGCACATATGCTGGAGCATGCCCAAAGTCTCCCACCTCCTCACCAAAGGAAGAGAGTGAAGGGACTGCTCCCTTCCCTCTCTCCACGCGTGCCTGAGTACATTTCTTACTTCACCCACCTCTCTTCCCAGCAGCCCAATGGGAGCACTTCCTCTTTCTCCTGTCTAGGGTAAAGTGGGGGGCTCACATGAGGGTTCTGGTTTTGGTACTTGGTCTCTAAAAGGCTCGTCATTACTGCTTTATAGCAATGAAATAATAAGTCTTTTCTTCTCTTCCCCAAGTAAATGAATATTAATTTCATATTAATTTTCACTATTTTTATGTAGTAGTGTGCAATAAAAACAAATGCACACACAGGACTTGGAGCCAGGAAGTCTACATTCAAGTGCTGCCTACAATATTAACTAGTTTTGTGAATTGAAATAAGTCACTTCATCTATTACAATGGATGAAAAAAATCACGCTCTGGAGTTAGAAATCCTGAGTTCAGATTCAGCCTGTCACAATTACTACCAGTGTGCTGTGCCTTTACACAAGTTATTTAACCTAACTGGGTCTCCATGTCTAAAATGTCTAAAATAAAGAGTAGATGGCCATTGTGGTTCCTTCTAGTTGCAGATCTCAGATTTTTCTGATTAATATGAACATTTTAAGAAAATGATGACAATGCACAATAATAACTAGAGGTTGGTTTACCAAAAATCACTTTGCAAACCTTAACGTGTTCTCTTTGAGAGTGGTTGAATTATTGAGTAGTAGCCGAAATTATTCCAGGTCATATATATACCCATTTACATAAATATGAGTGTTTATACTGAAACACATATGTAGGTAGGCTATAGATTGGTTGATATGTGAATACACGCACAAAGAAACAGAGATCATTTATGTTGCACTGAGATGCTCAGACTCAGATAACTCAATCCCACATTGCCTGAGCATGAAAAAATTCTCTGGAGATGAGAATTTTTTTTTACTGGCTCAGGTTATGGATCCTGGCCGAGGCTGAGATTTCATTTCAATTACTCAGGTGCCACATTGGTGTAAAGGGAAATCAATAATAAACGGAGACAGAGAGAGAGTGAGCCAAGTTTGACTTGTTGAAACAGCAGGTGTGGAAGTTCTGCTGAAACTACAGACTTTTGGAGAGCTCAGAAGGTCAACTGCCTACAGGACATCTCCACCTGGATGTCCTGCTGGCTTCTCCAACTCATCCTGTCCAAAACTGAGCTTATTATCTTTCTCCCTGAGGCTATTCCTCTCCTGACTTCACTTTTTTTCTTTTTGTTGCTCCATGATTTATTCTGCCTTCCATGTCTGAAACCTTGGAGGTATCTTGGACTCTTCCCTCATCCTCACCTCTTTCATCTAATTAGTTTCCAGGTCCTGCTGATTCCATTGCTGAAATCTTTCAACCCACCCCGTCCTCTCCATTCCCACTACTATAAGGTCAACCTTTGTCTTCACCTTTCCGGAATCACTGCAATAGCCACTTCACAAGTCATCTTATCTCCTTTCTTTTCAAAGTCCAACCCATCCTTCATAGTCTGCCAGGATAATTACATTCTATCCAACAAATGCTTATTATTCGGATGTTGCAATGTGCATGTGAAGACTTCCTCTGACAGAGGGGTTGATGAACACAATTTGTCCCAATGGCCATGATGGCAGAGGAACCAGGTGATGTGGAGGATGTAGATCTTGGTCAGACATTTAAGAGACAAAGAATATCTACTGCATCCTGAGCATCACCAGTTGTCTCGACTTTTGTCTTGCCACTGGACTTGGATGACTAGAGGAGTGTAAGGCTGATGACTTTGTGCAACTCTGCCTCACTTAAATCTAATTCATGAACGAGTCAAAAGAATATCAGTGATGTCATTTTAGTCCTCTTTTAGTGCAAAGGACAACAACCAACCAACCAACTTCATGCAAAGTATTGTTTTCTAGACTCCAAAGATAAAATGTGGAGCAATACCTTCCCATGGGAAACTTATATTTTACCAGAAAGATTTAACATGTGCTAAGACAATTATAGGGAAGGGATCAAGGAAGACTTACAAGAATAGGTAATACCTAATCTGATGTTATAAATAAGGAAAAGTTTCTGAGATATAGAGATGAGGATGCCATACATTTACAGCAGGGGAAAGGAAGAAGGCAGATGGAGCATAGAGTTTGAAATTTGCCTAATAGTTCTGTTTGGCTGGACCATTAATGTGAGCATGCATTAATTAAATGCATTAACTAAATTAAATTATAAATAATTTATAAATAAAATAAATTATAAATAATTAAATGCTTTAATATGAGCATGATAAAAGTAAGGTAGGCTTTTGCTTTTACGTCTTAAATGTGGAGATATCAGTACTGAACTGATTCCCTTTCAGGGCTCTTGGGTAAGCAAGTAAATTCTACAGCACTCTAGTAAATAGAGTTATTATTGTATCACCTGATAACTTGATTCAAGTAGAATTTAAATTTCTCCTGGAGTTTTAGGAACTCTGCAGACTGGCATCAACCTACCTTCTCAGCCTTTTCTCATTTCAATCTCCTCTACTACTTTTCCTACCGATCAAACCAGGCTAGTTCACAACCTTCATTCAAATCTCATGCCCTTTGCTTTCAAGGTCTTCCTCATTTTATCTCTTCTCTTTGACTTGTCCAAGATTAGCCTAGAAGTTTGCTAGAAAGTAAATTAGTAAGTATCTGAAGCTGGACTTGAACTGAGGTCATCCTGATCCCAGTCTTGCTGCTTTATCCACTGAGCTATCAGCTGCCTCTGGAACTCAATTTCTGGCTAAACGAGAGCCAACAGAGTGGCACGGCACTCCAAAAAAACTAACATGGCTTTAGATTGCGTGAATGATAATTTTTGTTGTTTCTGTTAAGTCCATTAATCATTTCTAACTCTTCATGAACCCATTTGGGGATATTTTTAGTACTTCTAGGGAAGGGGAACCTATTATTTTTTTAAAGATATTTTATTTTACCAATTACACATAATAACCATTTTCCATGTAAGTTTTCTGAAGTTATAGGGTCCAAATTGTTCTCCTTTCCCTCTCCTTCCCAGAGATTATAAGCAATTTCATCTGTTTTGTACATGAATTATCACACAAAATATATTTCCATTTTGTTCATTTTCTTAAGTAAATAATCTTATAAAACCAAAACTCTAAAACATAAACTCAAATAAACAATTGAAAAATCATATGCTTTCATCCGTATTTAGTCTGCAACAGTTCTTTCTCTGGAGGTGGAGAGCATTCTTGTCATAATTCCCTTAAAATTGACCTGGATCATTATATTACTGAGAGTAGCTAAGTCTTCCACAGTTGATCTTTTCACAATATTGCTGTTACTATGTGCCATGTTCTCCCAGTTCTGCTTATTTCACTCTGCATCCGTTCATGTAGATCTTTCCAGTTCTTTCTGAAATTGTCCTGTTCATCATCTCTTACATCATAATAGTATTCCATCACCATTATATATCACAATTTGTTCAGCCATTCCCCAATTGATGGACAGCCCTTCAATCTTCAATTCTTTATACCCACAAAAAAGTTGCTATACATATTTTTGTACAGGTAGGTCCTCCCCTATCTTTTTTATTAAATCTCTTTGGGATATAGGCCTAATAGTGGCATTACCAGATCAAAGGGTATGCAATGTTTTATAATCCTTTGAGTATAGTTCCAAATTGTCCTCCAAAATGATTGGATCAGTTCAGAACTTCACCAACAAAGCATTCATGTTCCAATTTTGCTATCCCACCTACATTTATCACATTCCTTTATTGTCGTATTGGCCAAACTGATAGGTATAAGGTGGTACCTCAGAGTTATTTTAATTTGCATTTCTCTAATCAAGAGTGATTTAGAACTTTTTTTATTTTAATATTGATAGCTTTGATTTCTTCATCTGAAAACTGCTTGTTTATATCCTTTGATCATTTGTCAATTGGGGAATGGCTTGTACTCTTATGAATCTAATTTAGACCTCTATATATTTGAGAAATGAGAACTTTATCAGAGAAATGTGTTATAAATATTTTTCCTAGTTTATTTCCTTCTAATCTTGTTTACATTGGTTTTATTAATACAAAACTTTTAAAATTTAATATGATCAAAATAATTCATTTTACATCTTATAATGTTCTTTATCTCATTTGATCACAAATTCTTCTTTTCTCAACAGATCTAACAGGAAAAAAAAAAACTATTCTAAGTTCCCCAAATTCATGTGATGGGTTAAATTTTAGCAGGATAGGAGTTTGATCAAAAGCTAGTGCATAGTTTATTAAATGCAAAACACTTAGTTTATTATTAGGAAATATGGATAGGAAATAGGAAGGAGGAAAGTGAAAGTAATCTTATAATAGATTATAACTATACCAAAGATGCCTATCCTAACTAAATTTATTCTTTAAAATACCCTAAATCTTTCAGCCTCAGAGGGAAGTATCTTCTGCTAGGCTGAAGTCCCCGCCTATTCTTCTCTACTCTCTCTATCTGATAATATATCCACTAACTAACTACCTATCTACTCAAGTTATCAATGATCAATAAGGCTATTAAGGCCTTAATTCAGTTCTCTGTATCCAATCGGAGAGAGTGCTAGCAGTACAACTTCTCCCCAGGAAACCCAGAGACAAAAATCCCTTTGCAAGGTCTACAACTTACAAAACACACTCAACCACACTTTTCTGTCACCAACTGCCAAATGGCACAGCAGGGGCTTTCTAACTACCAAACTGCCAAACTGTATGGGGGGGGGGGTCTCTTACTGAAAAATATTACTGCTCCTTTTTCTCTCAGATATAAAAAAGGATAAATTAATAAAAACTCTCTTAACATGTGTAATATCAACATTTAAGGCTAAAACATATACTAATTTGACCTTACAATGGTAAAGGATGTGAGATCTTGGTTTATACCCAGTTTCTACCATGTTGTTTTCCAGCTTTCAGTTTTTGTCAAATAGTGAATTTTTATCCCTAAAACTGGGATCTTTGGGTTTCTCAGACATTAGATTGCTAAGGTTTTATTTATTCTATTGATCTACTATTCTTTTTCTTATTGTCTAGAGTTATTTTAAATGGAATTTCTCTTTCTGACTTGCTGCTGGACGTTTTTGGGTAATATATAGAAATGCTGATGATCTGTGTGGGTTTATTTTGTATCCTGCATCTTTGCTAGAGTTATTATTTCAACAATTTTTTTAGTTGATTCTCTCAGATCCTCTAAGTATACCATCATATCATCTGCAAGGAGTGATAGTTTGGCTTTCCCATTGCCTTCTTTAACTTCAATTTATTTTTCTTTTCTTACTGCTAAAGCTAGCATTTCTAACAAATAGTAAATAATATAGGTGACAATAGGCATCTCTGTTTCACTCCTGATCTTACCAGGAAGGCTTCTAACTTATCTCCATTGCAGATGACACTTGCTAATGGTTTTAGATAGATATTAATTATCATTTTAAATAAATACTTGATTATTCCTATGTTTTCTGGTGTTTTTAGTAGAAATGGGTGTTGTATTTTGTAAAAGGTTTTTTCTGTATCTATTGGGATAATTATATGATTTCTGTTAGTTTTGTTATTGATATGGTCAGTTATGCTGATAGTGTTCCTAATAGTAAACCAGGCTTACATTCCTGATAAAAATCCCACCTGGTTATAGTGAATGAACCTTGTAATATACAGCTGTAATCTCTTTACTAGCATTTTATTTAAGAATTTTGCATAGATATTCATTAAGGAAATTGGCCTTTAATTTTCTTTCTCTGTTTTTACTCTTACTGGCTTAGATACCAGCACCATATTTATGTCATAAAAATAATTTGGTGGAATTATTCTTTGTCTGTTTTGCCAAATATTTTATATGGCATTGGGATTGATTGTTCTTTAAATGTTTCATAGAATTCACTTGTGAATCTGTTTGGTCCTGGGGAATTTTTTCTTAGGGAGTTCTTTAATGGCTTATTCAATTTCTTTTTCTGAGATGGGATTATTTAAATATTTTCTTTCTTCTTTCATTATTCTGTGCAATTTATATTTTTTGTAAATACTTATCTATTTTATCTAGCTTGTCAGATTTACTATCATATAATTCAGCAAAATAGCTCCCAGTGTTGCTTTAATTTCTTTTCATTGGTAATGAGTTCACCCCTTTTCTTTGTGAAACAGGTAATTTGACTTTGTCCTTTCCTTTTCAAAAATCAAATGAACCAATATTCTATTTTATTTATTTTTTTTCATAAAACCCAACTCCCAGTCTTTGTTCAATAGTTCTCCTATTTCCAATTTTATTAATTTCTCTTTTGATTTTTAGCATTTCTAATTTAGTTTTTAACTGAGGATTTTTAATTTGTTCTTTTTATATTTTTTTAGTTGCATGCCCAATTCATCAATCTGCTTTTTATCTATTTTTTGATATAAGCATTCAGCACTGCTTTTACTGTATCCCATAAATTTTGATATATCATCCCTTCATCATCATTCTTTTTAATGAACCCACCTAATTTTAGAATTAGATTATTTAGTTTCCAATTAATTTTTAATTTGTTTTTCCATGAATCGTAATTGATTATATCTTTATTGCATTATGATCTGAAAAGGATGCATTTATTATTTCTGCTTTTCTGTATTTGGCTGTGAAACTTTTTATGCCCTAGTACATTTTTAATGTTTGTATATGTACCCTGTGCTACTGAAAAGAAGGTATATTTTTTATCCCCATTTGATTTTCTCCAGAGAGCTAACTTTTCTAAAATTTCATTCATTTACTTTACTTCCTTCTTGTTTATATTTTGCTTAGATTTATCTAGTTCTGAGTGGGGAAGGTTAAGGTCCTTCACTAGTTTGGTTTTACTGTCTATTTCCTCCTGAAGCTCATTTTATTTCTCCTTAAAAATTTGGAGGCTATAACATTTGGTGCATATATGTTAAGTACTGATATTACTTTGTTGCCTATAGTGCCTTTTATTAATATGTAATTCCTTCCTTATCTCCTTTTAATTAGACTGATGTTTGCTTTAGCTTTGTCTGAAATCATGATTGCTACTCCTGCTTTTTTTTACTTCAGTTGAAGTCCAATATATTCTGTTTCATCCTCTTATTTTTACTCTGTTTGTGTTGTTGCCTGAAATGTGTTTCTTGTAAATAATATGTCATAGGATTCTAGTTTTTCAATTCACAAAATTCCCCTTTTTATTTGAAGTTTTGCCTGTGGCTGCTTTGATATCATTGTCTCTGTCTGAGTCTGTACCTTGTTCTTCTTCATCTCTTCTGTCCCTCCCTAAATTTTCTTTTCCTTTTTTTTTAAACCCTTACCTTCTGTCTTGGAGCCATTGGCTCCAAGGCAGAAGAGTGGTAAGGGTAGGCAATGGAGGTCAAGTGACTTGCCCAGGGTCAAACAACTGAGAAGTGGCTGAGGCCAGATTTGAACCTAGGACCTTCTATCTCTAGGCCTGGCTCTCAATCCACTGAGCTACCCGGCTGCCCCCTCTCCCCAAATTTTCTAAGTTTAGAAGGTTTGTTTTGTTTTATTTTCTTTTGTTGTTATTATTGCTGTTTGCTCCTTTTCCCTAGATGACTTCTTTTTTCTTTTTCTTTTTTTAAAATCTTAACAGTTGGACTCTGTTCTCAGTGTGTGTGTGTGGGGGGACTCTGTTAAATTTCAGCTTTTCCTTACTTTCTGGGTTTCTGCAACCTTCAGTTCTCCAAGTCGGTGTGGTGGCCTCTGGGTCTGGGAGCTCTGAAAACCACCTCCCACTGGTGATTCAATCTCCTCTAGGGATTGCTGATGGCTTGTAGGGCTCAGAGCACTGTGAGACACCTTGTGCTGGGGCTCTAGGGGAAGGGCTGTGAGCCTCACTCTGGGGTGTACTGCAGACTGCCTTACCTTGGGAATTGGGGCCTCAGTGCAGGCTTAGGCAGGGCTCTGGGCCACCCCTTAGGCTAGCATGAGCCATGCAAAATTTCCTTACTCTGGGGTTCAGGTCTTCACTGATGTCTTGGGAAGAGGCTCAGAGCCTCATTCTGGGTTACACCTGCCAGGTGCACTGTGGATTGCCTGTGATAGAGCTTGGGGCCTCACCACAGACTTGGACAGGGTCTCTGGGCTTCTCCTTAGGCTAGCACCAGCCAGACTCTGTAGACTGCTTTGCACTAGGGCTTGGGGCCTCGCTGCAGTCTTGTGCTAGGGCTTAGAACTTCAAGGTGTGGGTGTGGGTTCTCTGCTGTTGACTTAGGCCAGGTTTTGGGGTCTTAGAGTTGGCTTGTACCCAGGCTCAGAACCTGGAGGAGGAAGTAGGGGTTGGGAGGTGGGTAGCTTGTGCTCCTCTGTTCATGACTTTGCTTTTGACTCCCCTCATCCCAGTGAAACAGACCCTCTCTATTTACCTTTCAAGTTGTTTTTCCCTTGTTGGTTTTGTTACTCCAGTATTCATTTGGAGGTGCTATTTTAAGGTTGGTTTGAGAGGATTCTCAGAGCAGTTCCAGCTTTCCATGCTGCTCCTCTGACATCTTTGCTCCACCTTCCCATGTGGGGTTTCTTGGCAGAGATACTGCAGCGTTTTGCCATTTTCTTCTCTGGCTCATTTTACACATGAGGAAACTGAGGCAAACAGGGTCAAGTGACTTGTCTGGGTCACACAGTTAATCAGTTCCTGAGGCTGCTTTTGAATTCAGGAAGATGAGTCTCCTTGACTGCAGATCCCAAACTCTATCCACTTTGTCACTTTGCTGCCCATCATTAGAATTGTCCAAAAGGGGAATGTGTAGAGTCAGGAAATGATGGGATCTCCTTTCACTGTAGTTCCTCAGCTGGATGACTCTTTGGCAGAGATCTTAGAGACGGCATTTCTATTTTGGGCTGAACCACATGAACTCTGAGGTCCTTTCCAATTCTGAGAGTTTGTCATTCTAGACAAAAGGAAGAAATTGCATACGTATCCCAAATGTGTAGGGGATTTAAAGGTAGCTATGGAAACAGGAGGATGTATCTGGGACAAAGTTGATGAGTTCAGCTGTGCGTGCAGTGGACAGAGCCATGAACTTTGAGTCAGGTGGCCTAGACTCTGACGTCGGCTCTGAAATGTACGGGTCCGATGACCAGAGCTGAGCTAAGCCACTTCATCTCTACGAGACTCAGTTTCCCCCTGACACGAAGTATCTGAATTACCCATGTTACAGAAAAGTATGGAAAGTGCTTTGTAAATTATAAAGGCCTTTAGGTAGTGATGGGCAAACTTTTTAAAGAGGGGGCCAAAGGAAAGGAAAAAAAAAACTTTAGGAGGACCAATATAATTTATTAAAAATAACGATGATACATTTTTACAAAATTCTTGTATTTTTTGTGATACTAAGCCCTATTAATGACTGAACGATTATGAAAGAGAAGGGCCGCATCTAGCCCGTGGGCCGTAGTTTGCTCTTCACTGCCTTTAGGAATAGAAGCTGTAGTTTTCATTATTGATAATCCTAAGGTGATTATTTGCTGAGGATTTTGTAAATGAGATTCTGGCTCCCATAGGGGTTGAAATAGATGACCTGGGTGGTCCTTTGCCACTTTGATTCTTTAATGGTCATCTGCTAGATGTGTAGACGGAATATTAGGGATTTCTCATAAAGGAAAGAATGAAAGAAACAAGCATTGAGTGAGTATTTACTTTTGGCTAACCACATTGCTAAGTTCTGGGGATATAACTGAAAGGAAAAAGACCAGTCCCTGCCCTTACATTTGGGCGAAGGAAGAGTTATATGTAAAATTATAAAATTTATTTTCAAATCAATTATTTAATTAAGTCAAATTCATATTAATTTATAATTTAAAATAATTATTTAATTTGTTAAACTTAATAAATAAGTAAACAAACACAATAAATAAAATAATTATTAAATTAATTTTAGTAATGATTAAATAAAAACTAATTAAATTTAAAATTTAAAATAAATGAAATAATTTTAAATTTTAAAATTACATATGTAAAAAAATGTAAAATTAAAAGCCAGGTGAATAAAAGTACCATGTGTGAAGGCACCATTCTGAAGTCTGGAGGTCAGGGAAAATGCTGAAGGGAAGAAGCCAGTCTCATCCCTTCTACAAAATGGAGACTCCACTTTGGAGAAACAGGGATGCTGGCCTTGCAGACAGACATTCCATGGTGACTGGACCATGGGAGTCAGGGTGAGCAGACCCCCTTTTAATGAGGGAAGTTCTAGAATGAGCCAACCCTAAAGAGGGCAGGTTTCTGAAATCCAGAAGAACATTTTGGAATAAGACATAAAAAAAAAGATTCAATTACTTGCAATTCTAAAATTCAGGATTCCATTATCTGATGTTTCTGGGATTCTATCAAGTGAAGATTCCAAGGTTCTAAGCTGCTCTGATTCTTTCTTTCCCAGACTTTCTTTACCAAAGTAATGCTTCCCATTGTTCAGTTCCTCTTTCTTTTGGGAAGTCTTTTTTGGAAACTTCTCTCCAATCCCTGAGGCTGCTGCCAGAAGCCTGCTCTATCTCTGTTCCTTCCTCTGGACTGAGCGGGCATTTGTGGATCCCGGGGGTGGCATGGTGCTGAAATGAGATGCCAGGGAACCCAAATTCAATTCTGCACCCGGCATTATGTATGTGCCTTTCCCATGATGTGCATTGATTCCTAGGGGTGACAGATTGGTTATAAATCGGGTAATGGCTCAGCTTGTAAATGAAATATATTGGATTGTGCAAGCAGATTGGCTGGGGTATTGGATTCTGGGGGGAGGTGGCCCGATTTATGGGAGTGGGGGAATTATTTTTAGGGAGTAGGATGGTGGGCTGCCTGTCACAGTCTAATCCAGGTGATTGGCTCATCTGGAGCCCCCAGCACGTGGGACCCGAAAAGAAATGCATCAATGGCATGTGGGCCAGGAGGAGCTGATTTAGATGGAAAAGAAGCTGGGGAGTTGGTTTCCTGAAGGCATTACAGGTGGCTAAGACAGAAGATGAGGAGAGGACAGGCTGAAGCCAATGGATATGATAATTATAAAGGGAAATAGTGTGGTATAAGGCCAAGATAGTATAGGGTCAATTCCAGCTCTATAAGTGACTAGCTGTGCTCATCTGTAAAATTGGGGTAATAGTACTATAAAGTAGCTTTTTAAAAAATTTGTATTTAATTTATGATTTAAATTTTATTTTTAAGTCATTTAAATTAAATCAAAATAATTTACAAATATGATTTAAGTGGTATAGGGAATTCCCCCCTATGTGGATCAGAACTGCTTTCCAAATTAGAAGTTAAGTGACTTGGATCTCATGGCCAATCTATTTCAGAGGCTGGACTGGAACACAGGTTTTCCTGACCCTGAGGCCGGCTTTTGATCTGCTAAGCCAAATTCCCTCTCTCAAGGCTACGACTTTGATGGTATTACCCTTAAATGTCTATAAAAGATGTGGTCAGCTTTTCCAATTTTCACTTGAAGTGACCATGACAATTAGAAAGGGTTACTTGTTGGAAGAAATGGCATGGAGCTAGGAGGATCTCCTAATTAGAATATGCTATGTCAGGGGCAGCTAGGTGTCTCAGTGGAGATAGGAAGCCCTTGGTTCAAATCTCATCTCAGAGACTTCCTAGACAGGTGACCCTGGGTAAGTCACTTAACTCCTATTGCTGAGTGCTTAACACTTTTCCCCTTGGAACCAATATGCAATATTGATTCTCAGATGGAAGGTAAGAATTTAAAAAAATAAAATATACTGTGCCATCTTGGTTAAAGTGCTTTCCATCCCTGATCTGACATTATTTCTCAAAGAAAGATCTCTTGTTCTAAACACCATCCTTCCCCTTCTCCAAAAAAAACTTCTAACTCTAGCCTTCTAAGACTCTGTGTCGCCAAGAGGATGGCACAGCTATGAAAGGAAACTCTTGATGTAAAAGTAATTTGGCATTTTTAAAGAGTGATAAGAGACAGAGTCAAAGATTTCCCTGTAATGAACTTTGCTCTAGGGAGATCTAGCGAGTCAGGGATTCCAATCTAGGGAGACAGGGAATGGCTAGAACAATAAAGGTGGCTTCTGCCAGCTGGCATCCAGGGATCATCCCATGGCTGGCTCTTAGCTATGTCTCCAGTAGCTGGACTGGGCTTCATGGAGCCTTCCATGTCCTTTGAATGAGCAAAAAATGCTTGTAAAACAGCTACAGCCACACTTAGTGTTCATTATGGGACAAAGCTTCAGGTCTGGTGTGTAAATGGGATCAGGGGTGGGTTTGGGCTGGGGTTAATGGCATGACTTTGTGGAAAAATTGGAGAAATTGTAGTCTAGAAAATCTAGACTTGAAGCTCCCCCCAGACCCTTCATAATTGTGTGATTGTAAACGAGTCCCTTAACCTTGGTGATTCTCTTTCTCTCTCTCTCTTTTTTCCTCTTCTATAAAATGGAGTCAAAATAAATAAAACAAAATAACAAATAAATAAACACAAACCAACCAAACCAACCAAACAAATAAATAAAACAAACAAATAAATAAAACAAAATAAAGCAAGATAACAAAAATAAAATTAAAAAAAAACTCCTAGGGTTTTTGTTTTGTCTTGTTCATTCATTTTTATAAAGACAATTTGGAATAAGGCATATGAAATGCTGGTAGCTAGGTGGCACAGTGGATAGAGACTGATCTTCCTGAGTCCAAATCTGCCTGAGACACATACTAGCTGTTCGATCCTGGGCAAGCCACTTAACCCTGTTCGCCTCCATTTTCTCATCTATAAAAAGAGATGGAGAAGGAAATAGCAAATCATTGCAGTATCTTTGCCAAGAAAACTCCAAATGGGGTCATGAAAAATCAGATATGATTGAAAATAACTGAAAGTGTAAATGAACTGTATGTCATGAAGGGTGTCCCAAACATCTAAGTGCTGTTTTAAGCTTTAATAATATATATTTAATAATATAATACTTATTATATTAATAATTAATAATATAATTGCTACAATTATATTATACATACAATATATGTTGAATAATATATTGAATAATATAATTGCTACAAATTTACAAAAATAATTTGAAAGTTTAATTCTGTAATTTATTTTAGACTTATTTGGTTTTAGTAATATAGAGTAATAAACTCTAATTCTAACAAGGCAGGACACTGTCATTATTCATCGCCTGTGGGATGATCAAGGAGACCCTTTTATTTTGCCACTATGGAAATCTGATCTAGCTTTGGTAGGTATTTTCTTGTGGAATTATATCAGAATCATAATGTACATATCATAACCCTGTTCTTTGGATGATCTTTTAATGTAATCATTTCATTCACTTTCAGCAGCATCTAGGAAAATTTTTTTACAACACTTAAAAACTGGGGGCAATTAGGTGGTTCAGTGGATTGAGAGCCAGGCCTAGAGACAGGAGATCTTGGGTTCAGATTTAGTCTCAGATACTTCCTAGCTGTGTGACCCTGAGCTAGTCAATTTACTCTTATTGCCTAGCTCTTACCCTCTTCTGCCTTGGAACCAATACACAAGTATTAATTCAAGACGGAAGCTAAAGGTTCAAAAAAGATTGAAAGCTAACTAAAGTGATATATAACACAAGATAGTGCTCTTGTTGAATTTTTTTAAAACATTTATTAATATTCATTTTTAACATGGTTACATGATTCATGCTCCTCCTTTCCCCTTCACCCCCCCACTTCCCCCACCCATGGCCGTTGCACATTTCCACTAGTTTTGTCATGTGTCCTGATCAAGACCAATTTCCAAATTGTTGGTGGTTGCATTGGTGTGGTAGTTTCGAGTCCACACCCTCAATCATATCCACCCCGACCCATGCGTTCAAGCACTTGTTTTTCTTATATATTTCCTCTCCTGCAGTCCTTCCTCTAAATGTGGGTAGCATCTTTACCATAAATCCCTCAGAGCTGTCCTGGGTCATTGCACTGGTACAGAGGTCCATTACATTCAATTTTACCACAGTATATCAGTCTCTGTGTACAGTGTTCTTCTGGCTCTGCTCCTTTCGCTCTGCATCTGTTCCCGGAGGTCTCTCCAGTTCGCCTGGAACTCCTCCAGTTTATTATTCCTTTTAGCACAATAGTATTCCATCATCCGCATATACCACAGTTTGTTCAGCCATTCCCCAATTGAAGGACATACCCTCCTTTTCCAATTTGTTGCCACCACAAAAAGCGCAGCTATAAATATTTTTGTACAAGTCTGCTTATCTATGATCTCTTTGGGGTACAAACCCAGCAATGGTATGGCTGGATCAAAGGGCAGGCATTCTTTTATAGCCCTTTGAGCATGGTTCCAAATTGCCAGCCAGAATGGCTGGATCAGTTCACAACTCCACCATCAATGCATTAATGTCCCAATTTTGCCACATCTCCTCCAACATTCATTACTCTGCCCTTCTTTCATTTTAGCCAATCTGCTAGGTGTGAGGTACCTCAGAGTTGTTTTGATTTGCATTTCTCTAATTATTAGAGATTTGGAACACTTTCTCATGTGCTTATTGATGCTTTTGATTTCTTTACCTGAAAATTGCCTATTCATGTCTCTTGCCCATTTATCAATTGGGGAATGGCTTGATTTTTTATACAATTGCTTTAACTCCTTGTATATTTGAGTAATTAGACCCCTGTCAGAGTTTTTCGTTATAAAGATTTTTTCCCAATTTGTTGTTTCCCTTCTGATTTTGACTACATTGTTTTTGTTTGTACAAAAAATTTTAGTTTAATATAATCAAAACCATTTAATTTACATTTTGTAATTTCTCTAACTCTTACTTGGTTTTAAAGTCTTTCCTTTCCAACAGATCTGACAAGTATACTATTCTGTGTTCACTTAACTTGTTTATAGTTTCCCACTTAATATTCAAGTCATTCACCCATTCTGAATTTATCTTGGTGTAGGGTGTGAGATGTTGATCTAGACCTAATCTCTCCTATATTGTTTTCCAAATTTCCCAGCAGTTTTTGTCAAATAGTGGATTCATGTCCCAAAAGTTGGGCTCTTTGGGTTTATCATACACTGTCTTGCTGATGTCATTTACCCCAAGTCTATTCCACTGATCCTCCTCTCTATCTCTTAGCCAGTACCATATTGTTTTGATGACTGCTGCTTTATAGTATAGTTTAATATCTGGTACTGCTAGGCCCCCTTCCTTCATATTTTTTTCATTATTTCCTTTGAAATTATTGATCTTTTGTTATTCCAAATGAAATTTGTTATAGTTTTTTCTAATTCAGTAAAGAAGTTTTTGGGTAGCTTGATAGGTATGGCGCTAAATAGGTAAATTAATTTGGGTAGAATTGTCATTTTTATTATGTTAGCTCATCCTACCCATGAGCAATCAATCACTTTCCAATTGTTTAGATCCAGTTTTATTTGTTTGGAAAGTGTTTTGTAGTTGTTTTCATATAATTGCTGTGTTTGTTTTGGTGGGTAGATTCCTAAGTATTTTATATTGTCTAGGGTGATTTTGAATGGTGTTTCTCTTTCTACTTCTTGCTGCTCTAGTGTGTTGGAAATATATAGCAATGCTGATGGTTTATGTGCATTTATTTTGTATCCTGCAACTTTGCTAAAGTTGTTGATTATTTCTACAAGCTTCTTAGTTGATTCTCTAGGATTTTTTAAGTAGACCATCATATCATCTGCAAAGAGTGATAGCTTAGTCTCCTCCTTGCCTATTTTGATACCTTCAATTTCTTTTTCTTCTCTAATTGCAACTGCTAGTGTTTCTAGTACTATGTTGAATAATAGAGGTGATAATGGGCATCCTTGTTTTACTCCTGATCTTATTGGGAAGGCTTCTAATTTATCCCCATTGCATATGATGTTTGTTGATGGTTTTAGGTATATACTGTTTATTATTTTTAGGAAAGGTCCTTCTATTCCTATACTTTTCAGTGTTTTCAATAGGAATGGATGCTGTATTTTGTCAAAGGCTTTTTCAGCATCTATTGAGATAATCATGTGGTTTTTGTTTGTTAGACTGTTGATATGGTCAATTATGTGGATGGTTTTCCTAATGTTGAACCAACCTTGCATTCCTGGTATAAATCCCACCTGATCATGTTGGATGATCTTCTTAATTACTTGCTGGAGTCTCTTTTCTAGTATTCTATTTAAGATTTTTGCATCTATGTTCATTAGGGAGATTGGTCTGTAGTTTTCCTTCTCTGTTTTTGATCTCCCTGGCTTTGGAATCAGTACCATATTTGTGTCATGAAAGGAATTTGGTAGGACTCCTTCTTTGCTTATCATATCAAATAATTTGTATAGTATTGGGATTAGTTGCTCTTTGAAAGTCTGATAGAATTCACTTGTGAATCCATCAGGCCCTGGCGATTTTTTCTTAGGGAATTCTTTGATGGCTTGTTCAATTTCTTTTTCTGATATGGGATTATTTAGGTATTCTATTTCTTCTGCTGTTAATCTAGGCAGTTTATATTTTTGTAAATATTCGTCCATATCTCCTAAATTGTTATATTTATTGTCATATAATTGGGCAAAATAGTTTTTAATGATTG
>NC_058130.1:698841077-698851363 GCF_016433145.1 Gracilinanus agilis | reverse complement strand
GGGGGGGTTGAAGGGGAAAGGTGGAGCATGAATCATGTAACCATGTTAAAAATGAATATTAATAAATGTTAAAAAAAATAAATCCCTCAGAATTGTCCTAGATCATTGCATTGCTGCTGGTAGAGAAGTCCATTAAATTCAATTGTACTACTGTGTATCAGTCTTTGTGTATAATGAAGAACCCAGATTTCTCATGACTCCAAGTTTAGGGCTCTATGGACTTTTCCACACCACCTCATTGTATTATAGTACCAAGTCTTTTATATCCTGAATTTTTGTCGCTTAGGAACATGCCCTTCATTTATGATGCTATGCCTATAGAATTTATTTGTCTTTAATATTGTTTCACCCAATCAAGAATTCATAAATTATTTCCAGATTATATGTTGATATAATTTTTAATTATTGTTTTCTGACATTTTGTGATCCACGTTTTTTTCATTCTTCCCTATCCCTCTTAAAAGTATTTTAGGTATTTTAGAAAGAAAACTGAGTCTGTAACTTAAGAGAACTGGGGTCACTAACTCAATATATGTCCTTAACAGAGCCATAAAGTTATGAGAAGCCCAGGAAATAGGGAATAAGCAGTTTTGGGCCACTGACTGAAAGAGAGAAAAGGAAGGTAGTGGCCAGGGACTTTGTAATTCTCCTATGTGGCATATTACTGATAGCTGTTGATTGTGATTCCCTTTTGTATTAATTAAAGTGTTGGCAGCAGTTTTCTAAATACAGATGATCATTGGCACTTGGGAATGTTAACTGGAGATAGCATGAGACAACTGAGAAAGCTTGAGAAAGGGCTCTACTTACTCCATAAGCTTAAAAAAATCATAAAGGCAATATTAAAAAGTGATAAAGTACAACAATAGTCACAGTAAGCAAATACTATGCCATATGATCAGGAAACCTGGAAAATGACCCTGGAAAGAAAAAAAAAACACATAGTTTTGAGATTTAAAAGGAATGGAAATAAAAGAGATTTTCCCAGTGGATTGCCTGTATTGTGCTATGGCTGTGTTTTTTCCAGAGGTGAACAACAATTACACGTGTATGTATTAGTTATAAGCTGATCTTGCTGCTAGAGAATTTGAAACTCCTTGACTGAATTCCTACTCTCTTGCTTGTCAAAGAGAATGAAGGGTTCTTAGATGTAACAGGAGAAACAATTGATGAATTAGAAAAAAAATCTTAGGATTTTGAGAAAGATGCAAATGAGTGCCCATAGGTTGGAAAGGAATGATGTGATGCAAAGAAGAGGAGAAAAATTACTGAGTTAACCTATAGAAACAAGGCTCTTCCCATAAACATGGGCTGGACTGCCTGGGGAAAAAATAGCATACTCAATTCCTCAGAAAGACTGGAAGATATATATATATCTATATATATATCTATATGTATCTATATATAGATATATATATACATATACATATTCTCTCTCTTTCTCTCTCCATATATATATATATATGTAATATATATGCATAATCAATGAATTATAGGTAATTTATTATTGGACTTGACAAAGAGGGATACATCATGGTGGAGGGCAAGTCCATGCAAAGAATATGAAATATCATATGTACTGCACTCCATTTAGGAAGTGACTTGTATCTCTGGGGCATTTATCCAAATATGATAGAGAGTTATACAGGACTTGTCAAACATGTTGCTTATCTATTTTAGAACAAATGATAGAGCTCAATGAAACCCAGAGAAAATCTCTAGTGATTATGAAACTGGGAAAGAGATTGAAGGATTTAAGAACACAGGTGACATTTTCACCATTGCTGCCAATTAAAGATAGAAGCTGTAGAATTGAAAGTAGGATATGGAATATAAACAGTTGGCCAAGGGCAGGGTGTCAGGTAAGGGGATTTGATTTTTCTGGACTGTAAGTTCAAGATCCATGATAATGCAGTCATTGTGAGTGACAAAAGGTATCTGATGAAGGCAAGAAAAATGTGTTTATTGATTGATTGGTTAGATCATACTCCTTTTAAATAAAAATAGAAGCGGAAGAAAAATGCTCATATGTAAAAGCTAAATTAAATAGAAGACAGCAAATATATGTTAAGGTACACTTTCTGTACCTTATAATTAGAGAGAAGAGATACCAAAATTATACTTATTAGGCTCAGATATCTATATACCAATGTGAAGAATATGTATACGTAGCTATATCCTTTTACCAGGCTGCTATGTGCCCAGAGATTCATAGAACACCTTTTCCTTTTTTAGCTATAAAAGCTTTGATTCTTTACTGATAATTCGTGAATGTATATATGGACATAAAATTGACCAGTTTGTGACCTTAGGGGCATCAAAAGTTTTGAGGAACTAACAGAGGTCCCTTCAGAAACTAAAGTTGGTAGTGGAGTTCCCTTGCGTTGGTAGCAGTATCTGAGGCCAGTGTGAAGCCACCCCAGTAGTAATCTCCTTGACTGAAATCAGCCATCAATTGATTTATAACCTGAGACCTTGCATTCTTTAAGTAGCCATTCTATTTGAGCAAGGGACTGACTCCTCCATCACTTATACCACATCTTAGAGTAAACTTGATGGAGATTCTCTAAAGGGAGAAAGGCTAAGAGTTATGAAGTAGCCTTCACTCTCAGGTGTTTACTACACATATGTCTCATTATATCTATGCTTTAAGTCTGAACCTAGGGATAGATTTTACATAGAAGTGAGAATCAGCCTTCAATTTGGAAAAAAGGATTTTATCATTTCTCTTTAGTATACCTTCTCAGGAAACATTCCTTTACAAAGCCTAAGTTGATATCCACTGGTTGGTTGATATGAGGGGGAACACAGCAGATGGGGGCTCAGGAACAACAGTAATAGAAAATTCAGACTCTTGGAGCTGTCAAATGTTTGGACCCTGAAAGGAGAAGTACTCAACTGCCTTCTAGGGGCTTAGCCTCCCATTGTGAGTGGGAATTGAGGAAGTAGCAAAGAGGGAGCCCTTCAGAAAAATGAAATGAACTTGAGATGTTAATACAAAAAGGTTATTCATGATAGTGAAGTGAAATTCATGACTATGATTTGACATTGAAAATTGATCACATAATCAGGACTTTAGAATTGGAATGGATTTATACTTGAACAAAAATTCCCTCCATATTATCCTTGACAAGTGGTCATTAAGCCTTGCTTGAATAAATTTTATGAGGGGAATCCTACTGGCTCCCAAGGCAATATTACCATTTTGGATAATTCTAACTTATTAAGGGCATTTTTCTTTACCATAAGTCTAAATTTGTTTCCTTGTAGCTTCCAGCCATTTCAGTTAATGCTGGCCTCTGGAACCAGCATCTTACAATGGAAAACAAAACAAAGCAAAATGCTTGTTATTGAGAAAGAGGACTTGGGTTCAAATGCAGCTCTGACACTTTCTAACTGTGGGTCTTTGGGTAAATCACTTAAACTCTCCAGGACTCAATTTTTTTAACTACGTAAGGTCCCTTCAGCAATTTAAGAGATTAATCTAGATAATCTGTCTCTAAATTTATAACCTAAGTCTTATTGCTGCTCCATATGAACTCTCTTTGAGTACCAGAAGACAGTTATTATTTCTTTTTCCAAGTCTTCTTTTCTCTCAGTTGACTATTTCCTGCTTCTGCTGTTGATCCTCATATGGCCCTGAGGCTCTTTACCAACCCAGTTGCCATCTTCTAGATCAGTGATGTCCAAAGTGGGAGCTACTGCCCCCTGGTAGGGGCTGCAGTGATCCAGGGGGAGCAGTGATGGCCACAGGTGCATTTATCTTTCCTATTAATTACTATTAAAATTTAAAAAAAATTAATTTCCAGGGGGCTAAGTAATATTTTTTCTGCAAAGGGGGTGGTAGGCCAAAAAAGTTTGGGAACCACTGCTCTAGATACTATAGATTGGATTTTAAAATAGGCAAGTATTATGAAATGATATATAATTCTGTGGAATTCTATGAACCAAAAGAGGAAACATATTTGGTTGAGGTTCAATGAGGATCAACTGAAAAAAAATTAGAAGTGATATACAGGTATCTCTTCCATATTGTGCACTTTGAGGCATGATGCCCCTATGATCTGGAAAATCCACATTAAAATTTTGGTCATATCTTCATACAAGAGAAGTCTGAATTTTTTTCTTTTATGGATTGTTTATAGTACTTTATTGTAATATTGGGATTAAGTATTTGGTCATATGCTATATGCAAGTCAACGTTAATATAATGTATATTGTTCTAGCCTTTGTGTGTCATCTGCAGGCTTTTATATTCTTTTCACAAACTTGTAACTTTTTATTTAATTTTATTTAAGCTTTAAAAAAGAAACTGTGTATATTTATGGTATTAAAAGATATGTTGATATTATACAATATTATGCAAGCATTTTATACATTTCTGAATTTCTAAAATTTTTTGTGTTGTCTGCAGATTCTGCAAAATTCTCCCCAAATTCCCATTTAATTTCTTATGCCATCCTATGATATATTGAAACCTCAATGGGAAAAGTTGTGATATGGAAAGGTTACCCATAGTACAGACTCATTGGAACCTAAGGAAATTGGGGAACAAAACTGTAGAAGATGAGTTCTAGAAATATCACAAATCTGTTTTTAGAGATAGGCATAAAGATGAGTGGAGATTTCTATTTTCCAGATACACTCTCGCTTTCTGTCTCTTTCCTCTCTCTTCCAACTCTCTCTTTCTGAAAATCATAGTAGCTGAGAAGTAGAATTGTATACCCCCAAATCAACTAGTTTCCTTTTTGCTACTATTGGAGGAAACATCTTTATCTGAACATATCTTTATCTTTATCTGGTAGCATTCATGACACTTCTATGTAACTCTTAAAGTAGGTATTATACATTGTCTCATTTTTTCTACACTGAGTGTGAAGATGGACTGGATAACCTAAGGTCATTTCCAACACTGAACCTCCTATGCTGATTATAAAGCTAGCAATAATATTAACAATAATATAATATTTATATATGAAAGAAACTGTGACTGTGCAAAATTCTTTACAAATATTATCTCATTTGATCCTCACAAGAACCCTGGGAGGTAAGTGAGAAAATAAGAAAGTTCACTTCTCTGTGTTCAAATGTCATATCACTTCCAAAGGCAGTATGCTTCAAAGAAGTATACACATTTCTGTAAGACAACCATTGAATTTTGGAACCAGCAGAGGATAAACTCTTTGAACGGAGGAGTTATTTTGTCTGTCTTATTATCCCTGGCATTTAGAACAACATCTGGAATGATATTCAAATTAACCTGTGCATTCCTTGATTTGGGAATTATCTTCAGTGCTGCTGATGCCAACCCCCATGTGTCTATTGATCCTATGGTACTCTTGTCTGTGTTCTTCCAGAAGTTTGCTATAGGGAGACACACCCAAAATTGGAAGATCTTCCTCAAGTACTCCAATACCAAGAAGGCACTGATGGAGAGTTCTGGATATTCACCAATTATTTCTTTCTAATCAGTCCATCATCTCTCCCTGCCAAAGCAATTCCTTGATGAGGCCCTTTTACTTGAGTTTCTCATTGGTTAAATGGTACGGGCTGTTTAATACCCTCTTCATTTTACCTCTTCATTGCCCACTGGGCAGTAACTCATCTTTGGTTCTTCAGAAGGTCTTTGAAGGTAGCCCACAAAAATACACAACTATAAGTGGAAGTAAATGAAACTGGATTGAGTAGAGATGGCTGGTTGATTATTTAGTTCATTCAATAAGGAAGGAAGTGATGAGGTATTTCATTTTCTGGAATTATTTTAAACAACAAGGGGGAGAAATTGATTCATAAAACAGAAATGATGGGAACTTGGGGTTACTGCCATCTTCAAATGTAGGTAAATAAGGAGAATTATCAAGCATGCTCTGATGTTACCTTTGGATTTAGAAGAGTAAATTTACAAGAATTCAAGAAAAAAATATAGTAAAGATCCCATGTTTTGACTCTTCAGAAATGTGTGTGTGTGTATAAGTATGTGTATACACACAAACAGATTTTCCAAGAAGAATGGGAATTAAGTAGTGATGTATAGTGGGAAAGAAATTGAATCTGAAATCGGAGTATCTGGGATTAAATATTGACTGTGCTTCTTCTAAGCTTTGTGACCTCAGCAAGTCACTTTGCCCTTTTGACATCAATTCCCACAACTATAAAATGAATACCTTATTTAGTTTAGATAATATCCAAAGTCCCCTATAGCACTCAAATACTCTGGCCTTCTAGGTTCCCAAAGAACACAATTTTGATGACAAATGGTAAATAATACAGAAGAGAAAAAAAGGGGAGATGTCTGAAGAGGCTAATGTGGCCACATGGGAAGCTCTCTGCTTGATTTATATTTAAGGATGGCATTTATAAGAGATGAAAGAATGGGCAAATGAGTAAAATGAAGAGAATTATAATCTTGTAAAAGAAAATGTTGCAAGAAGACTAAAGCCAGGATGAGTTAAGTATTTTGAAAAATTTTAAGGATGACAAAAAATAGGTAGGCCCTTTAAAGTCATACTAGAGGCAACAAAAAGAACAAGAAAGAGATGAGAGCATTAATTGCTTTGGAACATATGGGAAAATAGTAATAGAAAATCATTGTATCTAGAGGTAAAGAACCTGGGCTTAAATCCCAGTTCTTCTGTGTATTAACTGTGTCTCTGGGCAAGTCATTTAAACTCTCTTAGCCTGTGTCAATTGGAGACATTGACCTAGATATTCACCAATGTCCCTTCTAACTCTAGAGACATGAACTCATAACCTATACAAAGGTACTTCAAGGACCTTAAAAACCATCTAGTCTAAGGCCCCCATATTAGAGAGGAAATTAAGGTCTAGAAAGGGAAGATGTCTTGCCCAATAACACATAGCAAATTAATGGTAAACTCAAGGCTGGAAAACTGATAACTTTGTTCTTAGACCTCTGCTCTTCCATTTCCCCTGTCTTGTCTCTTGATAGAGCAAAAATTGGATAAATCAGGAACCATGAATTTTTTCTTAGAATATGTGCTGCCAAAGCAAGCACTATGAATTTCTTTTGGTTTCATTTATTTTATATGATTAAAGAAAAATAATTATTTTATTGAAAAATGAGGAGAAAAACAATTGAGGCATAGAAACTTCAAGAGGTTAGAGAATGATTGTATTTGATGAGTTCCAATTCACCATTCTTTGGAGGATGCAAGGATAAGGGAATGAGCCACCAGGGGAAATCTTGGAGGAGTCATAAAGAACAAGACAGGTTTCAATGAAGGAATAAAAGAATGGAGACAAAACAATAATGGAATCAAGGAGTAAGAAGCAATTTCAGAGATACTCTAGACCAATCTCTACTCAGAGCAGAAAGGAGAAACAAGTGTACTTTGAAACTATCTGCTCTAAAAACACAGGACACTATGGAGGAGTACTCCCAGGCTTGATCTCATCCATTTTCTTTTTTCTTTATATTTTTCTTCATTTTTTATTCCATTTTGGTAGCCAGCTTTCCCTTTTCTCATCCCTCCCTCAACTCCCATTCTCATTGTCTCACTTTACAGCAGTCACCATTCCATTATATAACTCCTTTTCCCTCTTAGCTTCTCCTACCCTTGACACAAACAGCTCTCCTCTCTTGATTGGTCACATTTTTCAAAAGAATCACAATAGTGATTCAATTTATTTTTTATTTCTTTTTTTTTAAATTTCTTTTTATTTATTTAGAATATTTTTCATGATTCATTCATGATTTTTCCTACCCCTTTTTACTCCCTGTTTCTGGAGCTGACAAGCAATTCTACTGGGTTATACATGTATCATTGTTCAAAACCAATTTCCATGTTATTCATATTTACAATAGAGCAATCTTTTAACATCAAAACCCCAAACATATCCCCATCGAACCACATAATCAATCATATGTTTTTCTTCTGTGTTTCTACTCCCACAGTTCTTTCTCTGGATGTTCTTTCTCATAAATTCCCCAGGATTGTCTTCAGTCATTGCATTGCTGCTAGTAGAAAAATCTGTTACATTCAATTGTGCCACAGAGTATCAGTCTCTGCTCCTTTCACTCTGCATCAATTCTTGGAGGTCTTTCCAGTTCACATGGTATTCCTACATTTGATTATTCCTTTATCACAAATAGTATTCTATCACCATCAGATACCACAGTTTGTTCAGCCATTCCCCAATCAATGGACAAACACTCATTTTCCAATTTTTTTTTTTTTTGCCACCACAAAGAGTGTAGCTATAAATATTTTTGTACCAGTCTTTTTCCTTATCATTTCTTTGGGGTACAAACCCAGCAGTGGTATGGCTGGGTCAAAGGGTAGGCAGTCTTTTAAAGCCCTTTGTATATAATTCCAAAATGCCCTCCAGAATGTTTGGATTAATTCACAACTGTACCAGCAGTGTATTAGTGTCCCAATTTTGCCATATTCTCTTCAAAATTTATCACTTTCCTTTGCTGCCATATTGGTCAGTCTGCTAGGTGTGAAGTGGTATCTCAGCATTGTTTTAATTTGCATTTCTCTAATCAGGAAGAATTTAGAACACTTTTTCATGTGATTATTGATAGTTTTGATTTCTTCATGTGAAAACTGCCTATTTATATCCCTTGACTACTTTTCAATTGGGGAATGGCTTGATTTTTTTGTAAATTTGACTTAGTTCCTTATATATTTTGGAAATTAAACATTTGTCAGAGAGAGTTTTGTTATAAAATCCCCCCCCCCGTTTTGTTATTTTCCTTTTAATTTTGGTTGCATTGGTTTTGTTTGTATAATAAGTTTTTAATAGAATAGTGATTCTTAAATAAGGAATCCATAGCTTTTCCTTCTGTAGAATATCACAGTGGTGCAATGATGGTAAAAGTCTCTAAATTTTAGTTTTTCCTCAGCAGGCACACAACATCATGATGCTTGCTGTTTTTCATGTGTTAGAAGGCCCTTTGATCAAAACTTGTGAACAAGAGGATCTAGGCTATAAAAGCCCCATTTTATAGGTGCAAAATATTTCTCCCAGAAGTTAAACTTAACAACTCAAAGTTTCCTACCTAGTTAGTAATCATGTTAATATCTCCCACAAGCATCTATGGTTTGATGAGAATGGGAACTTCCTCCAGAAAGACAAGTCACAAATCCTCATTTCCTTAGTGATTTTTCTCATTTGCTCCAGCACCTTAACTGTGTGATCAGCATCAAGTCATAATCTCTGATCTTCAGGGTTTTACTCCACAAAATGAGGATAATAAGTAATGAAAAGGATGATTGTGAAGTTAAAATGTTTTATATCTCTTGATGACCTGTATGTTGGAAGTGCTATTAAGTATATTCTAACTGGAAAATGAGTATAGGTTATATAGTAAGATAAGAAGAATAAGACTACAGATTAAATGTAGGTTCCTTTCACTGGTATCTGTGGAGAAATGTGGAGTTCCAACCCAGGGCAATCTGGGCTGAAAGGGGCTGATCTGTCTGGGCCAGAGTAAAGCCAGGTATCCCAGTCTGGTTTTGGGATGAGAACATAATCCACAATTTGGAGTAAGGATACTGAGTGATTCAATTTCAACAAATACTTATTAAGCACACTGGCTAAAAAGACAAACATTAAATAGTCCTTTCCCTCAAAGAGCTTATATTTTATGAGGGAGAATAACATTATGATAGCATGATGTAGGGTGATTGGCCTCAGCCTGGGGACTAGTATCAGTGTACCCATTTGCATCCAGACATGGGTTAACTGGGCTATTTAAATAAGTCCCTTTCTTTCTCTGGGTCTCAGTGACTTCCTTAATAAAATGAGGAATAGAGGGAAGATGGGAATCCATGACTATGAGTTTGCAAATGAGTAAAGGGAAGGCAAGTAAGATAAAAATAATTTACAGAAAGTAGAGTTATCCATTTATAGTTTTAAGAAATTTCTTCAATGAACCAGCTTTTCATTAGCTCTAACGCTAAACTACATGCATATGCATTCAACTCAAACCTGCTTTTTAAAGGTTCATCACAGAATTGGGTTGCCCTCAGACTTGAGCTGGCATTACTAGCTGAGTCCAAGCTATAGATGGTCCTCTAAAACTAGGAAATCATTTTTAGGGGATCAGCAATAGACTGAATGCTTGTCACCTTAAGGACCTGCTAATCTAAGGAGACATAGGTTAGTCTCATTGGAGTTAGCTATCTGGTAAAGATATACTTGTCTTTCTTTCTTCCTTCCTTCCCTCCCTCCTTCCTTTCTTCCTTCCTTCCTTCCTTCCTTCCTTCCTTCCTTCCTTCCTTCCTTCCTTCCTTCCTTCCTTCCTTCCTTCCTTCCTT
>NC_058130.1:698770459-698839098 GCF_016433145.1 Gracilinanus agilis | reverse complement strand
CAAAAAACAAAACAAAACAAAACAAGGAAGCTGTGTACATTGCACAAATCAGATGTTCTGACAGTTTTATTAAATAATAGGGTGGTTAAATCATGTTGTGAAATGTGCTTTCTAGGGGTTGAGACAGATTGGGGCTGGGGCTGCAGGGAGTTAGAGTTTTGCTTTGGGAAGATGGGACATTTCCTTCAAATAATAATAGAACATCCTATTTCTATAGTACTTACAAGCTTCTTTCTCACTATTACCCATTATGTGGCTAGAACAGTTATTGTTATACTCTTTCTAAAAATGAGGGAAATTAAGGCACAGACAAATTAAGCGACTTATTAGATCAGATGGTGATAAAACCATATATTTAAAATTGAACGAGATTATAGTCCTCATCTTATCAAGTCTTCATTTTAAGATTAAGAAATTGACACCCTGGAAGGATAAGAGATTTATTTAAGCTTGAAGAGGATTCCAAACTAGCTCCTCCATCCCCAAATTCAATTTCCCACTCCTGCACACTGCCTCTTACTCCCTTTTTTCATGTAATTTTTAAAAATTACTTGAATTTAAAAGATTTATTTAGGTGTTTTTTCTTCATTATAAATATTTATAGATGAGTCTTACTTTGTGAGAGGTCTATTTCAATAAAGCAAAACAGTCCAGAAAAACTAATAATATGATGACCTCATCTGAGAAGTATATTCAGTGTTCTACATCCATAGCACTCCCCAAATTCTCTGAGTTTTTCAATCAATAGGAATCTATTTTTTCTTTAGTAGGTTCCTTATCCAATAGAAAAAAAGAAAAGAAAAAAGGACTTTCTCATATTATATGAATCAATGAAAACAAATTCCCTCAATGACAACATAAAATATAAATAGAATAATATAGCATAACATGTAAGCATATATTGTATATTTAAATATATTTTGAATATATATATTTATATATATATACATATATATATATGTATATATATATATAAACACAGAGTAGCATTCTAAAACTCCTTGTAATGGATATCACATTTCATCATTTTCATCATTAGTCCCCTGTTTTCCATATTTTTGTGTCTTTATCTCTCCTTCTAGACTGAGTTCTACTAGGGGAGGGCTTCTGTCTTATTGAAATACTATGTTTTTCTCAGAGCTTAATGTATTGTTCTGTCTGTGTAAATATTTGCTGAGAACAGAATCAAAGAATCCATTTTGTTTTGGTCACCCCAATTGGCCAAGGAGCAGAGTTAGGAATTGTGTTCAGTTCTTTTGACACCAAGCCTTGAGCTCTTTCTTTATGTCCTGTCGCCTCCCTTCAGTTGCTGGGAGTGAGACATCTTCGGCGTGCCTAGGCCAGCTCATCTTCCCTGGGTATTGCTCCCAGTGAGGGTCACTGAGTTTTAGTCCCTTGTAGGGGCTCCTATTCCATATGTTTAATGGTCTGCCCCAGGTTTTAGTCAGGAAGCAAAGTTAAACTCCATGATCTTTCTTTGTACTGTTATTTCCTTTCAGGTGTATTGTGCTAAGTGAAACTTGTTAAATAAATCTTCCTTTCAAAATCTGGTGGAGAAAGAAAGGAAAGTAGGTGAGCAGAGCTCTGCGTACAGAGACAGTGGGGTCGAGGGGGAGAAGATTCATGGACTATTTTCCTGTTTCAGCGCCAAGTCCAGATGTGAACTAGAAGGATGTGGGGCTGTTAGCCTACAAAGCTGTGTGCTTTGGATTCACTCAACAATTCTGCTCTCTAAAGTCTGGTTCATTTTACTCTAATTTAAGGTTTTTTTTTCCTCTTTAGTGGCTAATAAAGCCCAATTAGGACACCAGTTCCTTGCATCTAGATGAGCTGAGAGAAAGAAAGGGGAGAAATAAACCAAGGCAAGAATTAAAGGACTGAAGCCTAGCCCTATTGAAGCAGCACAGGACAGTGCAAAAAGCACTGGTCTTGCATTGTGGAGAAAGAGTCCTGGGTTCAAATGTCACCTCTGTGTTAAAACACTACACACATATTTATATCCTCTGTGATTTTGTGTAAGTTTTTTTTACTACCTATGAAGCTCAGTTTTCTCCTCTGTAAAACTGAGGTAAATACAATATAAAATACATTGTTATTATGTCTATTATTATAATGTAATATATTAAATATACAAAATAAAACTGATACTGCACAAATGTTAGGAAAGTACTTTATACATTTTAAAAAGTCAAAATAAAAGATGCTAGTGAGATATTGAGTAGTGTAATGAATTAAGATCTGAGAGTGGAGTAAGAAGACCTGACTTCAAATCTTGGGCAAGTCATTTGACCTCTGTCTGCCTCAGTTTCCTCCTATGTAAAATGGAGATAATTACAGAATCTACCTTCCAGGGCTGTTATGAGGATAAAATCATAAAAAAATCATGTTAAGAGCTTTTTAAAACCAAAAGCACTGTATAAATGTTCTTTATTATGATTAGTCAAGATGTTCAAAGACCTGAACACCAAAGAACTGGAAATGAAGGAAATAAAATCCCTTGTGGGGCTTAGTCCAAGCTGACTTGGTGAATTGATGCCTTCAACATGGGCTTTGTTTTCTCACAAAATCATTTCAAAACTCATCTCAGTTGTCATTTTCCAAATTTGTAAAATGATTTTTGCCTACATAGTTTCTAAAGACCCTTCTGGCTTTAAAGTTCTGTTCTTTGTCCCAACATTTCTTTCATTTCTTACGTTCTGGGATTCTTTGGGAAGAATGAAAAAGTGGCTATCATATCCCAAAAGTCACTGTGGCTTGTGAGAAGGGATAATGGGAAAGAACTGTAGAGCATTAAGACTTAGAGCAAGGGGACTTTGCCTTAGGCACTGCCATACATTACACTACTACATTATGTCTTGCTGTCTGACCTGGGACAAATTTGTTCATCTCTCTAGATCTCATGTTCTCCCACTGAAAAATGGGGAAGGGGATTGTGAGACATTGTGGTAGAGTGGAAAAAAATGGAATTATAGTCAGAGGATCTATGTTCAAACCCCAGTTTTGCTATTTAATGCCCATTTGACCGTGGGTACATCATAACCTTGCTGAATTTACATTAATTCTTGATCTATGAAATGAAGCGATTGGATTAAATGAACTCAAAATTCCCTTCGAGCTTTAAATTAGTCGTACCATGATTCCACATGTTTCTACTAGGAAGGGAAATGCAAACAAATATAACCCTGAGGTTTCACCTCAAATTTTGCAAACTGGTAAAGATGATAAAAAATGGGAACAGTTAACGTTTGAGGGGGCAATGGAAGTTAGGCACAAAAAGTCATTATTGGTGGAGTTGTGATTTTGGTCCTTATGTTCTAGATTTCAATTTTGAACTATGCAAGGAAAGTGACAGACCATTTATATTCTTTGACCTAAAAAACAACAACAAACTACTTGGCATATTCAGTAAGGAAATGAAAGGCAGAAACTATATATAATATATAAAAAGGCTCTCTCTGTCTCTCTCTGTCTCTCTCTCTCTCTCTCTCTCTCTGTCTCTGTCTCTCTCTCTGTCTCTCTCTCTCTCTGTCTCTCTCTCTCTCTCTGTCTCTCTCTCTCTCTCTCTCTCTCTGTCTCTCTCTCTGTGTCTCTCTCTCTCTCTGTCTCTCTCTCTTTCTCTTTCTCTCTCTCCCTCTCTGTCTCTCTCTCTCTGTCTCTCTCTCTCTCTTTCTCTTTCTTTCTCTCCCTCTCTGTCTCTCTGTCTCTCTGTCTCTCTCTTTTTTTCTCTCTGTTTCTTTCTGTCTCCCTGTCTTTCCCTTCCTCTGCCTCTCTGTCTCTCCATATATATGTGCATATGTACACACATATGTATAACACATATTTCTATGCATAATCTACTATATATGCATATACACACATCTAGGAGTACATAATTATACATATATGTTTACATATATAGAGAGGACCTTTATTAGGTCTATAATACATATACACATAAAGATGCTTATTTTTTCTACATATATTTTTGTATGTACCTGCATCGATACTCAAAAATGTATTCAGAATGATGCTTTAAGTGATAGATTTGGAAACAAAGTAGGTGCCTATCAACTGGAGTTGGCAGGAAGAAATCTGTGGTTTATGAATATAATTGAATATGATTGTGCCATAAAGAATGACGAATATAAGAAATTCAGAGAAATGTGAGGAGATTAGGATGAATTAATGCAGAATAAAACTGAAGAACTCAGCTACACCATAACTATAAATATAACGCTGAGGTTTTATCTCAAACTTTGCCCATTGGTAACTCTGTAAGTGAAAAGATGACTAAAAGCCCGATTCTGATAACAGGACAAAGATGATTCTAGAGAACAGATAAGAGAATATACCACTCCTTTGATGGCACAGGGGCAGGAGGATGCTGAGGATATAATATTGTATACATTTTCAGGTCTGGTCACTGAATGGGATATTTTTGCTTAACTGTTTCTGTTGGTACATGGGAAGATTCAACCAGATGAGGTGGTGATGGGAAACCCCCAAAAGACTGTAATGTCAAAACAAAAAGTATCAATAAAATATATTTAAAAAAAACAACACAAAATGAAGGGAATGGACCGATTGCCCCTAATATCATATCTAGCTCAGTAACTTTCTTCATCGGGAGGGGGGGGGAACTTAAGAATATTTCATTGAAAAAGAATATGACCTACAAAATCTTAGAAATCTTTTTCATCTACATTTATAAATCATACTAGTATTTTTATTCCTTCCTAGTCAAATAGTGGACACTTCAATTGATGAACTAGTTGAACTGGTCAGACCCCTGTTTGAGCACTCCTTTAGAATGTCAGAACTAGAAGGGATCTTAGAACTTAATACCCCATTTCACAATGAAGAAACTGAGACTCAAGGAAAGGGAATAATTTGTCTGTGAGCACACTGGGATCAAGTGGAAGATTTGAGACTTAAATCTTGAGCTCCTGATTCCTGATCAAAATCCTTTCTATTCCATGGGATTTGAATTATACCATATTAGAGGTGAAAAGGCCCCTCAGAAAACAGAACAGAAGGCAGCTGGGTGACTCAGTGGATTGAAAACCAGGCCTAGAGACAGGAGGTCCTAGATTCAAATTTGACTTCAGACACTTCCCAGATGTGTGACCCTGGGCAAGTCACTTGACCCCCATTGCCTAGTGCTTACCACTTTTCTGCCTTGGATCCAATACACAGTATTGACTCCAAGACAGAAGGTAAGGGTTTAAAAAAAAGGAAAACAGAACACTAGAGAAGTAAGCAACCTTAAGAGTGTGGCACCAGTAGGAAGAACACTGGAAGAATTCATATTCTGTTTCTGATGCTGTGTGACTTTGGGCAAATTCTTAAACTTTCCATGCCTCAATTTTCTCATCTGTAAAAATGAAGGTGTTGGGTCTAAATGTCTTTACAAGATCATTTTAGGTAGCTAAGTGGCACAGGGGCAGAGAGCATAGCCCCTGGATCCAGAAGAACTGAAGTTCAAATGACTACTTCTAGGAACCTGGGCAAGGTTCTTAGCCTTACTTTTCTCATCTATAAAATGGTAATGATAAAAATAGCACTTCTCCCTCCCCACTACCATGGTTGTTATGAGTAAAAATGAGATGATATTTGTAAAATATTTTAAGCCATAAAGCACTATCTCCTCTTTGCTATTACCTGCTATTGTTTTTTATTTCTTTATCACATTAAAGTTCCCAGGTATCTTCCCTGCACTTGAGAAAGCATCATTTGAATATATACACATTATTATTATTATTTGAAAACTTGTCTCAGATATTTCTTGGTTTTCTCATTTTAGCCTTTTGATTTTCAACTAGGTAGTGTACAAAGTGTACAAACCAGGTAGTTTCCCTCCCAGCTCAAACATTTCTCTGTTCCAGATTCTTTCAGTTCTGACATTCTATGTTCTTTGATTCTTTGGGAGAATGAAAAAGTGAAGAGGTCCCTTATGGATCCTGCTCTATGTTCCATCTGACATAGATTTCTCTTTTCATAGATAAGGAAATGGAACCTAAGAGAGTTGAAGGGCTTTGGCTAAGACTATATACTAAATTAAAGACAGAGCCAGAATTGGAACTAAAGTCTCCCAATTCCCAAGTGTCTCCTTATTCCAATCCATTCTTCATACACCTGCCAAAGTGATTTTCCTAAAAGTTTAGGTCTCATCAGGTCTCCACTTATTGTACAAACTCCTGTGACTCCCTATTACCTCTAGGATCAAATGTTAAGTCTTTGGTTGAGAGTTTAAGGCTCTTTTGAAATTTCCTCTCCCTATTTTTCCAATCTTCTTACATTCTTCTCTTTTCCATGTATAATAAGATTCAGTACTTACTGACCCATTTCCTATTTATTCTTCACACTTTACTATCCTATCTCCATGCCTTTGCACTGGCTGACCCCATTCCTGGAATGTTCTCTCCTCCTCCCTTCTGCCTCTGAAAATCCTTCAAGGCTCAGATTGAATTTCACCTTTTATAACAGGCTTTTTTACAGCTCCCCCACTCTCAGCTTCTAGAGCCTTTGTCAGTCTGCTTCCTTAGAAGCCAGGAATTGTTTCTGTCTTTGTATTTCTAACTCTTGGGCTAGTGCCTGGCACATGGTAGGTGCTTAATAAATGCTTGTTGGCTGAATGAATGACTTTCGACGCTTTCTCTGGTGCTCAGGAATAATCTTTGCATCTAGATAGGTAGAATGTAAACTTCTGGATAGTCATTGTAGTTATAGGGACAGAACTGCTTCCATTCATTTAATTCCCCCCCCCCCCTTATATCTTCTGCACCTAGCTCTGAGCTTCTCCCACCGTAGGCACTTAATAAGTGTTTGTTACATTTAATGGAATTAATTTATGAAAGGGATGGGCAGCCTGACCAGACAAGGTGTGTGTGTGTGTGTGTGTGTGTGTGTGTGTGTGTGTGTGTGTGTGTGTGTGTGTGTTTTTCCCTCCAGTAATATCATGTTTCCTACCTTTGCCACACCTGAGCCATTGCTCCGCTCCTCTGCCTGCATGGCCTGTTCCTTGGGGCGAAAAGAGACAGCGATAAACCAATGGACCATCCCTAGCTTCATCACCATTCCCGGGGAAGTTGCCCATAAACCAGAAATAATTGATCGTTTACAGGCAAGCATGACACCCAGCAGAATACTATGACATTTATGGTGTTTTCGGTTAATAACCCACATTTCTTCAAAGGGGAGCTAATGAGCCATTGGGCTTGGGGATACGGAGAGCCAGGGAATCACAATATTAGTTCTATGGACGAATAAATTCCTTCCTTGATTTAGCCCAAATGATAGTAATAAGCTAATGGCAGAAGTTCCCCCATCCTTGACCTCAGGGTAATATTTATGCAACATGGAGAGAGTGTCAGACCAAAGACTGACTTGTAGATATGCAGACCAGATGGTATGAATTCCAGTTAATTAAGGCAAAAAAAAATCTGAACAAGAACAATTATCACAGGGGTTATTCCTTTCATTTTTTTACCCTTTCATGGAGGAATACATTTTTAATAGTTTTATGAGGTAATATTTTATGCTGATTATAAGGAAGATTTTCTGAAATTAGTCAAAGCATACCATAAGATGAGTACTGGCATTTTGTTGGAGGCATATTGGCAATATCTGGAAGTGTTGGGCAGGGGGAGATGATCTCAACTCAATAATATTTATTAAGCATTTATTAGGCTCTTAAGAAATGCATATTATATTGAATTGTTTGAAATTTACTAGGAGCCAATAGGGAACCATTGAGGTTTTTATTTTCAGGGATCTGATGTGGCCATTCCTGAGCTTTAAACTTATAATTTTGGGGGGAAGCTGGGTGGCTAAATGGGTTGAGAGCCAGACCTAGAGATGGGTGCTCTTAGGTTCAAATCTGGCCTCAGAGACTTCCTAGCTATGTGACCCTGGGCAAGTCACTTAACCCCCATTGCCTAGCCCTTACCATTCTTCTGTCTTGGAACCAATACACAGAATTGATTCTAAGATGGAAGTGAAGGGCTTAAAAAAATAGAGACATAATTTCGATACCTATGTGGGAGAGATTGGAGGCACTGAAACAATTAGGAAACTTGAAATGATGCACATGGAAGGTAATGAGAGCTTGACCTAGGGGGATAGCCCTATGAAAAGAGAAAAGGGGATATTCTGGGAGTTAGAATTGGGAGGGTATTGGCAACTGATTGGATACGGGAGTGAGGAGAGTGAAGAATCGAGGATAACTATGAGGATATGAAGTTGTATGACTTTAAGAATGGTATCCTAGACAAAAATCAGGAACTTAGAAAGAAAGGTGGATTCTAGGAGGATGGTAATGATTTCCATGCTATTCTATGAACAATATGCTACATCTCTTAGCACTAGGAATCTTCACTGACTTTTCCCCATGCTTGGAATTCTTTCCTTCCTTAACTCTATCATTGACTTAACTAGCTTCCTTTAAGTTTTAATTAAAGTTCTAACTTTTGTAGAAAGCTTTCCCAACCCCTCTTAATTCTAGAGCCTTACTTCTGTTGATTATTTCCTATTTTTCTTATATATATAGTTTGTTTGAATTTTTGCATGTTGTCTCTCCTATTAGACTGAGATCCTTGAGGGAAGAGACTGTATTTCAGTACTTTATGTATATCTAGTGCTCAGCACAGTGCCTGGCACATAGTAGGTACTAGGTACTTAATAAATGTCTACTGATTGACTATGGAACACCCAGTTGGAAATATCCTCACAGTTTCATGGTTGATAGTTTGGCTTGTCTCCTTGGATTCCTTTTTTTTCTTCTTAGCTTTCTCATATCTGGTTCACCTCCAAGGCTCCAGCTGCTGGCCACATAGGTCACCTTGAAATTGAGAATACCAAGAATTTGTCAGCAAGACGAAGAGAAAAAGCAAGAGAGACAGAGAGTGTAGGGAGGGATCATGTTTTCAAAGACTATTGAGCATTTTCAAGCATTTTACATGTGACAAGTAAGAGCTGAGATTATCTTTCCATCTGTTTGGGTCAGGATATCCCCTTAGATGAGAGGGATTTATCTTCCATGACCCCATCTCTTCTCCCTTCACAAGGTTAGGCACTGAGTCAGTCCTAGTTTCTCTGGACTCCTCAAGCTAGGATGCTGACCCCTGGCTCTTACTCTGGTATTGACCCACTCTCTCCCCATTATGCCCATACTAATTGCCTTTTTATGTATCTTACAAGGAGTTGATCCTAGACTAATGATGAGATTATAGATTCATAGAATATCAGAACTGACAGGAATCTTACAAGGGATTTAGAAACCAGAGGGGACTAAAGACAGAAGATATAGAATGTCTGAGTTGAAAAAGATGATCATAGTACATGAAATAAAAAAAACATGGTATATTAGACAAAAGATTCATAATGACAGAGAGGGTAAGATGATAGCCACCAAGTTAACTGAAATGTATTAAGCACCTTCCATGTATAGACCAGGCATGTGCTAAGCATAAAAACAAAATAAAAAAATATAGACCCTGTTCTCAAGGATTTCACAGTCTAATGGACTCTCAGACAGAGATATATCCTGAGACCTGGAAAGAGACAACAATACAATCAGAACTGGAAGAGACTTTAGATAGAGAGCACAAAATGGGAGAGACAAAAGGGGTTATATAACATAGAACAGAGACGAGATGCAAATAGTGGTGAATGCCTCTACTCCCTTCTAATGGAGAGACTGAGGCTGGTGGATCACTTGAATTTGGGAGTTCTGAGCAGCTGTAAAGCTAAGCTAAGAGGGTGTCCTCACTAAGTCCAGCCCTCAGGGAGGAAGGAAAAAGGAAGGGAAGCTTGCTATCAGGTTGCCTAACCTTCATTCCAAAAAGGAATGCAGTTGGGTCTTTGGATAGCTATTACACTTAAATTTCTTTTTCAATTACATGGAAAAAACAATTTTATACTCTTTTTAAAATTCTGAGCCTAATGTTCTCCCTTCCTTCCTCCCCTCCTTTCTTGAGATGACAAGCAATCTGATATAGATCATATATGTACAATAATGCAAAACATTTTCCCATATTACTCATTTGGAAAAGAGAACAGACAAAAAATTAAAGATATAAAATATAGTATGTTTTGCTCTGTTTCAAACTGCATTAGGTTTTTCTCTGAAAGCAGATAACATTTTTTTATTGTGATTCCTTTTAGCCTGGGTGAGTTCAGGAGACCTTCTCCATCCTTTACCCTTCTCTGGGAAATTCAAAATCCCACCCCTCCAAAATGCCTATGTAATATCCAATTTAAAATGCCTAGTTTATAATGCTGGACTGGAGCTCAGGAGAGAGACTAGAGCTGGGTATGTCGATATGGGACTCGTCAGTATAGAGATGATTAAATTTATCTAAACTTGATAAAGTGACAGAAAGGGAATGTAGAGAAGAAACAATAAAGAGCCTTGGACTATCTTCACAGTTGGGGGAGAGGTGACATAAATGCTTATGTAGAAACAAAAAGCTGAGGGGTGGTCATTAAGATGGGAGGAGGGCAAAGAAGAAGCAGGTCACGGAATCAAAAGAGGAGAGAGTATCAAGGAGAAAATGGTCAACAGTACTAAATGCTACAGAAATGACAGGTTTGAGAAGTGTCATTCATATACGATAATTCAGAGATCTTTGGTAACTTCATAGGAAGTTGAATTCAATTCAATGATGAGGTTAGAAGCTAGATTGTAAAATGTTGAGAATTTAGTGAGAGAAGAGACATTAGTGTAGTTTTCTCATAGTTCAAAGGGATGGGAGGTGGTGGAGGGTCTAGAGAGATTTTTCTAATACTGGGGAGGCTGTGGGCATGATTCCAGACAACAGGACAGGAGCTGTTGGTAGGAAGTGGCTGAAGATTCATGAGCAGAGTAGAGGAGACAAATGAACCAATTCCATAATTTTGTAGGCCTATTCTTGGTAAATTACTGCTTTTACCCCAAGCATCTGAGTCTGTCTTTCCATGATTCAAAAAATTATCAAGTATATATGTTCTAGTTCAGACTATGCAACTATCCCATGATGACCAAAGAACCTTCCAGGACTTTTGAGTCCCAGGTCTAAGAACATATTGGCTTATTTATTTTTCTTACATACTGGCCCATTGCTGTCTCTGTGCCTTTGTTCAAGCTCTCCCCTAAAATGAAAACACTCACCATTCCCACCTGTACTTCTTAAAATCCATGATTTCCTTCAAAACTCAGCTCAAGACAGACATTCAGATGAAAGCATTTTCTTGTTCTCCCAGTAGCTAGAGCCTTTTCCTCTAAGGTTAACTTCTACCTACTTTGTAAGCATCTCATATACACAAATATATTCACATGTGTCCTAAAGTAGAATAGGAACTTTTGGATGGCAGAATCTATTTTTTTCTTTTTTCTTTGTACCCTAGGATTTATCACAGTATCTGACACATAAAAAGATATATACTAGTTGATAGATTAAGTGATTGATAAAGAAAAAATATATGAGCACAAATAAAGCATTTGGAGGAAAACTCATGTAGTAGAAAGAACCCTGATTTGGACATCAGGAGAGCCAGATTTGAATCTAAGCTCTTCCAATGACTTTGGAAAACCTTTTGCAAGTCACTTCCTTTTAAGGTCTCAGTTTCCTCTCCTACCAAATTACTGGATTGTGTTAGATGATTTCAAAGGCTCTTTCAGTTTTAATAAAAAGAGCCTAAGAACAAAGCTTCTTAGTGACCTTTAAGCAGGGAAATCTTGGACAAGATGATGAATAAGGAGAAAAAATTCCTGTTAATAGTAGGGAATTGCAAAGCAGACTATCTTTCTAGGGGAAGTCCTCTGGGATCTGACAATGGCAGCTCTGGAGAAGCCAGAAGATTTTGTCCTGTGAGGGCCATTGAATGGGGTTAAATTCTGGTCAGAATCTGTCTTCCATTGTGAACACCCATCAATCTGTGGGTTCATAGAATAGATGCTGCATAGTGTGTGTGTGTGTGTGTGTGTGTGTGTGTGTGCCGAGGTGGTGCCTAGGTGGCATTCTTGGGTTGGGGGACAGCAGATGAAGGAGGGAATAATAAGTATATATGCCACGGAGAGCATCAGCTGCCAGGGAGAGCAATAGAAAGAAAGGGGTAATTCTCTACAAATTAGAGCTGGTTAAAAATGGAATGAACTGCCTTAGGAGATGGTGGATTTCCCCTTTTTTGGAGGTATTCACGCAGAATCTGAATGACCACTTTTAGGGGATATTGTAGAAGCTTTCCTGTTTATATACTAGTAGGACTAAATGTCCTCTGATACTTATTGATTCTACAATCTTTAGGGATCCTATTGATTCTACAATCTTTAGGGATCTGAGTATTATAAAGCCCTAAGGACATGGGGTACATGGAGCCAAAAGCATCATAATGTACTGAACAGGTTGCTGGATTTTGAATCAGGGAGAAGTGTTCAAATCCTACCTCTGATTGTTAGAAACTGTGGACAAATCACTTAAACTTTTTGCTCTCCAATTTTCTCCTCTGTGAAATGAAGGGATTGGGCCTAATCAGCTCTAAGTTTATGAACCTATGGCCACAGTCCCAGAATTTCTGAGTTAGTCTGCAACTTAATGGGCACTTAGCATAGTTTCCTATCTAACCATTCATTCAAATCAATTCACAAATGTTACTTAAAACACAGTACCTATCCTCATGGGGCTCCCAGATTGGTAGGGTATTAAGACCTTCTCCTCAATATATCTATCAGAGGAAAGAAAAAAAAAATCTAAGTAAATGAAACAAGAGAAAGAAGACACTACAAAGGGAGGGGTCAGAGAGGTCAGGGAGTAGAAGTCCTTTGGTAGGAAATGGTAAAGTTGATCATTTGGGTCAATCAGATGTTGGCCAGGTTACTCTACTGTTAGGCCAGGAGCTTCTCCATTGCTACCATCATTCTGGTGGCTTCTGCTACTCTGCTATTCAGATCTGACCACTGGGGAGTTTCTGATGAGGCTTTTGTATCATTTGGATTCATAGATCTGACTGGGGACTTATATATCAGAATACTCATTTGCTTAAGATCAGAAAATCTCCCCCAAAATACAGATGTAGCCATGTTCTCATAACCCCCCATGGCCAATAGGAGACAAGGCTGATGCCCTTTTCCAATCCAACTGTCAGGACCACCTACTTCTTATGCATACCTACCCATGTCAGACTTAATAGCTTATGAGTCATTAAATCTTCTAGTTTCACAGCCAATTGGAAGACTATATCCCATTTTATAAGTCATCTGCATGTTTACTCAGACCCCCAAAAGTTAGGAAATATTGGCACATGCTCTAAAGACTGGACCTTGTAGTTCACCCATGATATACATGAATCCCAGAATCCTCATATTAGAGCAAGAAAGGAGCAAAGGTATTCTAATTTAACCCTTTCATTTTACAATAAGGTCAATATGGAGTGATTGACTTGCCTATTGTTGCACCTCTAGAAAGAGAAAGGATAAAGGTTCAAACAGGTTTTTTAGTTCTACTGTTAATGATCATTCCACTCCACCATACTTTCTTCTTAGTTCAAAATCTAACCAGCTTCTCCCACTACTTATATTCTGGCTATAATGGAATACACTCCATCTTCCAGTCTTACATGATTTAGAAGGTATTCCCTACTTCTCTTTATTTGTGGAAATCCATCTCTCGCTTCCCTCTTGGAGTCTCAGATTTTTTTTTTTAATTTATGAAATGGTGTAGTAATGCTTGCATTGCCCACCTTGCAGTGTAATGGAGGAAGAAATTGCTATATATATATATATATATATATATATATATATATATATATATATGCGCTAGTTTTCTCCTTATTCTCTGTATCATTCCATCCCTACGTCCTTATCCATAGTGATCAGGGCACTGTGCCACTAGGTGCTAAATAAAGGTTTGTGGCACCTATGAATGTTTGAATAAATATCCATGAAATCAAGGCCTACCATCTTAGGAATTTATGGCCTAGGTTCCCAACCCCTCATCTAGGGGGATTTTGGCAAAGAAATGCTTTTCTTATGAATGGACCAACAAGTCCATAGGAAAGTAATAGACCTCCTATTGGTTCCTCTCTGCGCCCCTTGTTTCCCCTTCCCAGAAGCTCCCTTTGTGGAGAAGTTGGCAGCCAGTGCTTGTTGTTCGACTGTCTCGCTGGGCAATGAGCCCAAGCTGGCGTACTGTCTGCTTCTTTCTGCGTCCTGAGTCCTGCTTATTTCATAAATGATTACCGTATACTTGCTAAAAACAGTGTTCCTCCCCATATCCCTATGAATGTTCTGGTAAACAACCTGCACACCCCCCATCCCATCCCTGGCTCCTATAGCTACCTTGAGAAAATCTACGGAGGTTAGAATTGACTAATAAATGAGATAGAAACAATTGGAAAAGGATGGGGCAAGGTAATGTGATATAGTGGAAAGAACATTTAATTTGGAGTCAGAAGACTGATTTCTTTGGACAGTCATTTCTTCTCTTTGTGTCTCAGTTTCTTAGCTTGTAAAGTGAGAAGGTAGACTTGTAAAGGTTCCAAGGTTTCCATTTTCTAATCTAATGCTTTATACACTTTTCTTACCCAGCAACAATGACCTCTGGACACAATATTAATCATTCTGAGAGTTATATAAACTCTTTGAACTACAGAATTGAAAGAGATGTTGAAAATCATCTAATTCAACTTCCTATGTAGTTTAGGTATGTCCACTGATCTAGCATTGTGTTGGTCATTAATGGAGATTTAAGAGTAGGAGAATTGGTCAAATCATTCATAAACTTTTTTTTTGAGCTTTTGTAAATCCAAATAGAAAATAAAGTCCCTGACCTGTGGAAGCTCCAAGCCTAATAAGGAAAATATAGCTATGGAATGGCCTGGCTTCACCAATGATCTATGATAAATACAAGTGGTGGACTTGGGGCCAACGTTACCCATGTTCTTCCACCAAGATCTTATAACAGTGACTGAAAGAAACAAAAATATTTAATAACATTTATGTCCTTGGCCTTCTACTGGAACCTGTTAATGTGATTACAAAACCTAAAAACTGTTGAGTGACAGTAGTCTTGGAATCTTCTCCCACAATAGCCAAGGGGACACTCAATGGGTTGAATCTCACTGAATAAGCATCAAGTTTGACTCAAGATATATCTAATGGGGCACATCAAATGGGTGGACAACTGGGGAAATTCAGAACTTTGTATAAATATACATACATATTTATCACGAAAAACCCCAACCTCCCAAATCCCCCCTCCAATGTAAATAGAATCCCTAAAATAACTCCAAAATTATGAAAAATAGTCATCTTCCAAGGGAGTCTGTCAATGGGTACCACTCCTGGGCCCAACTGTCATAATTTTCTAATAGAAACAGACAGACAGAGAGACAGAAAACAAAAAAAACTAGTCATTCTTTAATCTTCTCCATTTTTCTAGTCAGAGGAAAACAAGATGAGAGTCTTCTCTAAGAAAACCAAGACATCTTTGGAGATGTTGTCTTGGATGTTCCCTCAGCTTCCACGGATCAAATGATTCATTTCTTGAGGGCCAGCCCTCTGGTGATGAACTTCTCTGCCTTATCTTTGAACCATGGCCCCAGACCTTAAATCGAAGCCTATATCTTCCCTCAGGAATCAGCACATCAAAGTAGCCAGAGTACTAGATCTAATGTCAGACATTTGGGTTCGAATTCTGAATTTTGCTATTTTTTTGTATGACCTTAAGTAATTTCTCCATTGGACTTCTTTGTCAATCATAAAATGATGGGGTTGGACAAAATTATCTCTTTCAGCTCTAAAAGGATTCTATGATCCAGGCCTTTCTGAGAAACAGTTCATAAAGACTCAAGAGAACTGATAGTTAAATTTTCAGTATGGGCATATACCTCTTGGAAATTATCATAAACTACAAATCTAGGCTTGATTTATTATTGTTGTTTATCTAGACTTAAGAAAATGATGGGGAAAATGTCAATAATACAGGTTAAACTTAAAAATGCACTGAACATTTTTTTTTCCTTCAGAGAACCAGTTGTTAAACATTTATTAGCACACCCCTTCAATGATCATTCCTAGATTGTAAAGGATCTGCTGGGTCCTATATTCCTCTTGAGGAGCCTTTGAATACCCCTTATCTAATAAGAATTTATTAGAGAAGAATTCTTGAGACAGAAGACTCTGGCTCAAATCTGAAATTAATTATTATGTGATCTTATTCAAGTCACAACTAATTTCATTCAGTCTCTTACTTTGTAAAATCAGGAGTTTATATTGGATGATATCTGTGGTCCTTATCAGTTCTATGATTTTAATGGAGGGTTACAAAAACAAAGGAATGATAAAGTAGGTGATACCCCGGTGGTTGTGGGTAGGTGGATTGTGGTCATCGGTCTAGTAAAGCTAGAACAAGAAATAGAATACTATAAGGAAAGAAGAGAATGGATGCTACCAAGCCAGGGAAGTCTTCCTTCTTCCTGGGATCCTGTGTGTTCAGAATTTTTATATTACAACTATTTATTTTTCCTTGTGCACTGGGTAGAGTCTGGTCTAAAAAACTTGTGAAATCTCTCTCCACTCTTTGAATCTATGATTGGTCCATCTCCCTTCTGTTGGCACCTCTCCCATTCTTGATGATTCCTTCAAGATCTCCCACACTGGCTCACCAATCATCACATTACCTTACTCTGAGATGCTTCCAGGCATGTTTCTTGCACCTCATTGAAGACAATGAGATATCCTCTTCCCTCTCTGGGTTTCTTTCCTTCAACTTTTTTTCTTCTTGTTTTTATTTTTTTTAATCTGATTATTCTCCTTGGTACAAAACAAAACAAAACAAACAAACAAACAAAAACAAACAAAAAAATGAAGCCCAGAAAAACTAGCAATGTGATGATTCTGTTTTTGATTCATTTTATCCTATCAAGAGACAGTGTAGAGGACTGAGAAGAGAAGTCAGTCAATAACCATTTATTAAGTACTTATTATGTTCCAACAACTGCCCTAAGTGCTGGGGATACAAAAATGATACTAGATAGTCCTTACCCTCAAAGAAGTTACAATCTAAGGAATGAGACACTTTCCCTCTCTGGGCTTTAATTTCCTCTCTAAAATGGGGCTAGATGGTCTTTAAAAATCCTTGAAGCTCTAAGGTTCTGAGTTCACAGACTCAAAAGTTGAATGAGATTTTAGAGAACAACTGAGTCAATGTCTTCAGTTTACATAGGAGTAAACTGAGGCTGAGACTGAGTTTAAGTTACTTGTCCAGTCTCACTCAGTAAATACACAGAGGAGCTAGAATTTGTAACCTGGTCCTTTAATTCCAGATATTATTTCTACTTATAGAAATAGTAATTCCATAGAAATTCCAAATTTCTATTTACTATCTTCTTAACCAATAGAAGCAATGCCCCTATCCCATACTTTTCTTTTCTCTTCTTTTCTTTCCTCTTCTTTTCCTCTCCTTTTCTTTTCTTGCTTTCAGTGTAACTTGAAAGGCCCTTTATGCCATCCTAGCATTTTTCACAACTTTTGCTTATATTGGACTTTAGTCACCTGAGACATTGTTTTTTAAACAGAACTATGATTTTCTATTCTGTTACTCATTCTTGCTTCCATCCCCCTTATAAATGTCCTCCTTAAGAATAAACATTGCAGAGAGCTTTCCATGTAGCTCTATCAGACTCTTTAGATACCTTCTCTTTTTTTTCTTATCGGCATTATTTACCATTCCATAATTAAAATTTTGTTCTTTGAGAATGTAGAGAATCACAAGATTTGAGAGCTATAGGGGACCTTAGAGACTATCTAATCTAAAACATTCATTTTTCATTTTGGGGAATGATGTGAAGAGAGGGCAAAGTCATTTGCTAAAACTACACACCTCAGAAGTAGCAAAGCCAATATTTAATCCCACATTCTCAGACTTCAGATCCACTGCCTTTCTCAAAATACCTCACTGTTTTTCTCTCATCATTCATGTTTTTTTCTTTTCTTTGTTTCTGAAGAGTCAGACCACAGTACTTTTTCTATATTCTCGCTGAAGACTTTGAAATTTACTCTTCTAAAGTGAAGGGTAAACATCAGAGTATGCTGGATAACCTTCTTCATATCTATCTCACATTTGAAGATGGCTTGGTCACTGCCCCCAAATCTCCTATCATTTCTACTTTACCAATCACTCTCTCCTCCTTGTTGGTCAGAATTAGGTTCAGATAACCAAATATCACTTCCTCCCCTTTTGGACATTTTAAATGATTCATCTGGCCATTTCTTCTCAACTCAGTTCCACTTAGCAAGCATTTAGTAATTTTCTGAGTTTCCTGTGCTAACTTCAAATATTTCCTCTGAAGAACTAAAAATGAATTTAAAGATGCCCCAGAGAGTGATGGAGATGTCCATGATGGGTATGAGTAGTCTACACCATTTAACCAATGAAGAACTCCCAAAAAATAAGTGTAAAAAGGCATTATCAAGGAACTGTATGGACAAGAAGTAGATGGCTGCTGAGGCCCCACTCAGCCCTGTAACTCATTGACTTTAGTTGAAGGAAGACAAAAAGGCCTTTCAGAATCAAAGAAGTAGAATTACTAAAAGAAGTCAATGCCTCCTGGATATCTTTGAAATCTTCCCTTTTGCCCCCCTGTCCACCATTTTGTTTTATTTTTAGTTTTTTATTTATTTAAAAACTCTTACCTTCCATCTTATAATCAATACTGCATATTGTTTCCAAAGCAGAAGAACAGTAAAGGCTAGGCAATGGGGGTTAAGTGACTTGCCCAGGGTCACACAAATTGGAAGTATCTGAGTTCATATTTGAACATAAAACATCCCCATCTCCAAGCCTGGGCCTCAATCCACTGAGCCATCCATCTGTCCCCCTCCTGATCCCCATAATAAAAAAAATAATATTTTCAATGAACAATTATTCATTTTCTTTCCCTCTGGACCTCATCCAAACTAAACAAGCCTCTCCTTGTTCTCAACTTTTCCAAATCTTTCCTGTATTTTATCACTCAGATAAAAATCTACCTTTGATGGAGAACCTTCCCTAACTACTCTAGACCCTCCTGCTCTCTCTCTTCTCTTATTCTAATAAGACTTAATGCAATACTCAGCTAAGATTAGCCCTTCTCCAAGAGGTCTACCCCGATATATTCGCAAAGGTACTGATGCTCCCAGTATATGCCAGGAGGTGAAACCAAGTATTCCTGACTCTCAGGTAAACTATTATTCATTACACCATGATTTCCCATTTTTTAAAAATTTGAGATATAGCCTATTAGAGCTGGGGTAGACTAGGTAGACCATTGGGTCTAGCCTTCCAATTTATAGGTGAGGAACATGAACTTCAATGGGGATAAATGACTTTCCAAAGGACACATAAATTTGCTGGGGGCAGAGTCAGGACTGGGGTGGTCACATCTAAATTTTATACAATACCTTGAGGTTTACAAAATGTTTTACTAACATTACTTTTTTTAAGACTCCCAATACTGCAGATTTTCTTATCTGTACATTTTTCAAATGAGGAGTTTGGAGCTCTAATTTGTTAAATGATTGTTCACATCGTTTATAAGTATCTAAGTCAGGATTTGAACCCATGCCTAGCACTTTCTTAACTGTGTCATGAAATCTCAGGAGGAATGTGGTCTATGAAAACTTGTTAACACAAAGAGAACAGGAGAAGGATGAAGAAGGTTAGGCTAGTCCTCAGGGTGACTTTTAAAAGTCAGTTCTCAGATTCTAGAAGGGAAGAGTCAGGAGCTAACCAGCTCTTGAGAAGATGAGAAGAAGATAAATGGAGCTGGATTCCTCTTAAGTCTTCTTCCTGTACTCAGTGAACCATTTTTGGAAGGTTACCCTGAGCCCCTGCCTACCACTCTTCACCCTCTCCTGTTGTTTCCTTTGTGCTACCAGTTCCTGGGCTTCCTAGAACTACTCCTGACTGCCAGCCCAGGGCTGAGGGCGAGGATGCCCCACTTCCAGCTCCATGATTCTCGTCTCAGGTCTTTGATTCTATGATTTATGGAGAGCTTATTTTTAATTGTGATTTTCCTACCTCCTGTGACCAGCCTTGTTATAAATCATTTGCAATGTCATTTTCACACACTGTAGGAGGAAATCCCATTGCCCAGGCAGTGTTCAGCCTTTGTATTGGCAGAAAGGAAGGAATGGGGCTGAGGGAGGGACAATGCGGAGAGTTCCCTGGACAGAGACAGATCTCAAAATAGCTGTCCTTCCCTATCGCCAGCAGGACTCTCTATTACAGTCTTTTATTCACCGCTTGTTTCTGGACCACCAGGGGAGAGAGCTCTCTAGCACATCAGTTCAGTTCTCTTGAGTTCCTTCCTTGTCTCACTTGGTTATAAACTTAGGCCTGGCTGAACTTGAACCCTCCACAGTCTGTTTGGAGTCCAGGACTTAGAGCTGCCCAGGAAAGGTCTTAGAGAAAAAAAATCTAGTAAGATAATAACAATGGCAACAATAAAAATGACAAAGGGAATAATAATAATCCTTTACATTTTCATTTGGGGGCAGCTGGGTGGCTCAGTGGATTGAGAACCAGGACTAGAGACTGGAGGTCCTAGGTTCAAGTCTGGTCTCAGACACTTCCTAGCTGTGTGACCTTGGGCAAGTCACTTGACCCCTATTGCCCACCCTTACCACTCCTGGGCCAAGGAGGGTCTCTAGCCCGGATGAAAAAGGAGGAGGGTTGGGCGTGGGGCTAGCAACCCCACCCTGTAAAAACTACATCTGCTAAAGAAACTGCAACCTAAAGTGGGGGCAGCTGGGTTAGCTCAGTGGATTGAGAGCCAGGCCTAGAGATGAAAGGTCCTAGGTTCAAATCTGGGCTCAGACACTTCCCAGCTGGGCGACCCTGAGCGACTTGCCTACTGGTTGTGGCCCTATGCTCCTAGAATGGAGTCCCAGGATAAAAAAATAATAACAATAAAAAAAAACATTTTCATTTGAGATTGCCTGGAATGTACTCCCCCTCTTTCATCATAATAGCTAGCATTTAGAGAACACTTTTACAAACATCATTTCCAGAACTCTATCCATTGAGGCACCTAATTGTTCACTTCCTTCAATTTTCTCCTGGATATTAGCTGTTTTGCTGTTTGGTTATTTCAGTCATATCCAACTCTTCCTGACTTTATTTGGAGTTTTCTTGCCCCCCAAAATAAAATTGGAGCAGTTTGCCATTTCCTTTTCCAGCTCATCTTACAGGTGAGGAAACTGAGGCAAACAAGGTAAAGTGACTTGCCCAGGGTCACACAGATAGTAAATATATGAGGCCAGTTATGAACTCAGGTCCTCCTAACTCCATGCTGGGTGTTCTTCTGCCCTAGGGAGGGTCTTTCAGGTCCATTCTGTTTTTGAATATTCACTGCTATTACTATAAATTACTATTAGCAGTAATAAGTAGTATTTGTATACAGTTAAAGGTGTGTAAAGCTCTTTCCATGGGCTATCTTATTTGATCCAAACAGCCAACAATCCTGTGAGATTGGTACTATTGCATGGTAGACAAACGTTAGTTGCGTAAGTGACTAAACTAGCTTGTTTGTTAGCTTAGGAAAATGAGGTCAGAAAGAGCCAGTAACTTGCCCAAGGTCATAGCAGGAAGAACCAATAGTCTGGGGAGACAAAAGCACCTTCTCCTGGGCCACACTCCCTTTCAGGTATAAGCCAGAGGAATAAAAGGCTGAATTCTGAGCACCTTCACTGCTGATACCTGAGCCACCACAGGAGCCACAGGGGTTATTAGTCTCCCATATATGCAGAAGGTCCTTTGTCATGTCCAGTCTGAGGCTACGTGGGCCCTCTGGCTTTGGTAGAGGCTGGAATGGAATTGGGCCAGAGGAGAAGAGGCAGTAAGGGCAGCCAGGTGGCTCAGTGGCTAAAGTGCCAGGCTTGGAGTCAGAAAGACCTAGGTTCCAGTCTGACCTCAGACTAGTGACCCTGGGGAAGTCATTTACTTTTGCTTACCTCAGTTTCCTCCTCTGTAAAATGAGCTGCAAAAGAAATGGCAAATTACTCCAGTATCTCTGCCAAGAAAACCCCAAATAGGATCATGAAGAGTTGGACCCACCTGAAAACAACTAACAAGCAACATAGACAGTAGTAGGATATAGAACAAAGAAGACAGGACTGAGAGTCAGGGTTAGTCTTTTTTTTTCTTTAAACCCTTACTTTCTGTATTACTGTCAGTTCAAAGATAGAAGAGCAGCAGAGATTAGGCAATCAGGATTAAGTGACTTGCCCAGGGTCTCACAGCTAGGAAGTGTCTATGGCAAGATTTAAACCCAAGTCCTCCTGACTCCAAGGTTGGTCCTTTGCCCACTGTGCTACCTAGCTACCTCAGCACTAGTCTTGAAGTCAGAAGATGAGGATTCTAGTTCTACCTCTGTTGAGTGACCTGGAGGAAGGCAATTCCCTTCTCTACACTCATCTCCTTCATCTTTAAAACTGGAATAATGAAACATTATTAAACTCAGAGCTGTATAGGGAAATGGGCACTTTTAAACTTAAAGGGCTAGAGAAGTGAGAATAATTATTTTTGGTAATGTTTCTTGTGCTTCAAGTCTATCAAAGGTCACCTGGGAGCAAAGAAAGAATGAGCTCGGTGATATAGATGCTGTTTTCAGTTCTTTCCATTAGTTGAAATTCTAGCCTCATATCCCAGGACATTCTATTTTAGGAAACCGAGTGCTGGAATCAGAGCCAGGAAGATTTGGGTTAATATCCTATTTTGGGTACTTACTGTTTATGTGACTCTAAGTTACTTACTGTCTCTGAACCTCAGTTTTCTCAACTGTAAAATGGACAAATAATATCACCTATTTCACACCTTTTTTTGGAAGAGGTTTTGAGGATCAAAAGAGATCATTTGTTTTACAGGGCTTAAAGTGCCATATAAATTTGATTTTTTATTATTAATCTGTCAATAAACAAGTATTAAATACTATATGTCAGGAACTGTACTAAATGCAGGGACTGGTTGATCGATTTTGCCTCATTTTTTTTGCTTTTAAATTTAATTGATTAATTTAGAATATTTTCCAATGGTTACATGATTCATGTTCTTTCCCTCCCCTCTTCCCACCCTCCTCTCATAGCCAACTTGCAATTCCACCGGGTTTTACATGTGTCATGAACATATTATTGATATTTGTAACTAGGGTGATCATTTAGAGTCTACATCCCCAATCATATCCCCATCGACCCATGTGATCAAGCAGTTGTTTTTCTTCTGTGTTTCTACTCCCACAGTTCTTCCTGTGAATGTGGATAGTGTTCTTTCTCATAAGTTCCTCATAAATGTCCTGGATCATTGCATTGCTGCTAGTAGAGAGTCCATTATATTCAGTTGTGCCTTAGTGTATCCATCTCTGAATATAAGGTTCTCCTGGTTCAGCTCATTTCACTTGGCCTCAGTTCCTGGAGGTCATTCCAGTTCACATGGAATTCCTCCAGTTCATTATTCCTTTTAGCACAATAGTATTCCATCACCAACAGATACCACAGATTGTTTAGTCATTCTCCAATCGAAGGGCATCCCCTCATTTTCCAATTTTTTGCCACCACAAAGAGTGAGGCTATAAATATTTTTGTACAAGTCTTTTCCCTATGATCTCTTTGGGTCAAGCAGTGGTATGGCTGGATCAAAGGGCAAACAGTCTTTTAAAGCCCTTTGGGCATAGTTCCAAAATGCCATCCAGAATGGTTGTATCAGTTCACAACTCCACCAGCAATGCTAAATGCAGGGATTTAAAGAAAGATAAAAGACAATTTCTGCCTTAGCTCACAATCAATGTGGGAGATAATACACAAACAACTATATACAAGTAAGATATATACAAGTAAGATATATACAAGAAAAGTAAGAAATAATAAATAGCGGGAAAGACTAGAATGCAGAAGGGCTAGGAAAGCCTTCCTATAGAAAGTAGGATTTAAGCTAGTTGGATTTGAGAGAAGTCAGGGGAATCATTGGAGTTTATTAAATGGGATGAGGGGTCACATGTGCAGACTTATACTTTAGAAAAATTATTTTGATGGCCAAATGGAAGAGAGACTGCTATAGGAAGAGAATTTTTGGCAGGCTGACCAACCAGCTGGACATTATAATAATAAAAGAATGAAGGTCCTACACTGGGATCATGGCAGTTTTGGAGCAGAGAAGGGTGTGTGTTTGAAAGTTGTTGCAAAGCTGAAACCAACAGGTCTCATCAACAGGTTGGATATGGGGAGGATGATGGATAGTGGTGAATCAAGGATGAGTTCTAGGTTGAGAACTAAGAGACTGAAGGATGGTATTGCCCTCTATAGCAATAGAAAAAAGTGTGAAGAAGGGGAGGGTGTTAGGGAAAGATGATGAAGGCCATTTTGGTCATGTTGAGTTGAAGGTGTCTGTTGGACATTCAGTTTGAAATGGGAGATTGGAGGTAAACAGAGAGTTTGAGAATTATTGACATAGAGATAGTAATTAAATCTATGGGAGTCAATTAGATCACCAAGTTAAATAATATAGATGGAGAAGAGGAGAGGGCCCAAGACAGAACATTGTGGGACACTCATGATTAGAGGTTATGATCTAGAGAAGGATCCAGCAAAGGAGACATAGAAGGAATGATCAAATATCTAGGAGGAGAACCAGGAGACAGTGGCATCCTGAAAACCTGTAGAAAAGAGAATATCAAAGAGGAGAGAATGATCAGTAATATCCTAGGCTGCAGAGAGGCTAAGGAAAACAAGGATTAAGAAAAGACCTTTAGGTTTGGCAACTAAGAGATCACTGGTAACTTTGGAGAGAGCAGTTTCAGAGAAGAGCTAAAATCAGAAGCTGAATCACAAGGGGTTGAGAAGAGAGTGAAAGGAGAGAAAGTCAAAGCACCTTCTGTAGATGGACTTAGCTACAAAAGGACATGGGATGGAAAACCAAAATATATAAATAATATTTTAAAAGTTATTAAAAATAAATGAAAGTAAAATCAAGAGTGATATAGATTTAGTGTGTGTGTCTGTGTGACTGTGGTGTTTTGTGTGTGTATGTGTGTGTGTGTGTGTGTGGTGAAGAGTGCAATGCATTTGTATTGTGTGAATAATATAAACAAAACTGATAATATTTTACCAAAGTAAAAAATACTGGAGATCAAATGAGGATTTATTTTTCATGATACAGGAGACATGGCATGCTTGTAGGTAGTAGGGAATGAGCCAGAAGACAGGGAGTGACAGAGGAGAAAAAGGTGTGGAACCTCCCCATCAAAAGAAAGAAGTCCCATTCTTCACCAACTTTCCTCTTCCCTTGATGGACAGGTGCCACAGAAAATGGAAAGCCTAAGGTAAAAGGGAAGGTGTTCCTCTTTCCACTGGTGGTTCTCTACAGCCTAGTTGGGAGATTGTGCTGGCAGCAAAAGATCCAAGGTGCCTTGTGCTGCGCAGATGAAAATCATTTGCTTTAGGGCAGATGGAAGACACCTGGACCAGTCCCTTGCCACTTTCCCTTTGAGGATGTCCTGGGCCCAGCAGGAGAGAGAAGGCACAAGGCAGGAGGTCAGAAGAAACTTCAGACTCCTCTCCTCACTTGAAGAGGCTGGAGATGAGGTGGCTGCAGGAAATGAGAGAAGTCCTGTACAAAGGGAAGTCCTACTATTTTCAGGATCAATGTTTTGTTTGTACAGAGATTGTGTTTTCTTTTAACTATTACTTGTTGCTTCAAGATTATTTGTTTCTCCAATGTGTTGTTTCCTCTCTCTTTCTTTGGGAAGAATCATCACTTAGGGGGTGTGTTTTTGTTTCTGTAATGTTAAGTACCTTATAAATCTTATCTCTGATTCTCACACCAACCTTAGAAGGCAGTTGATCTTCTTATCCCCATGTAACAATTGAGGAAACTGAGGCAGACAGCATTTAAATGACTTACTTGGGGTCACACAACTAATAAATATCTATGCCTAGATTTGAACTCAGGTCTTCCTGATTCTAGCCTTAATGCTCTACCCACTATAGCACCTAAATGCCTGGGAAAATGTTGGGAAACTATTTTGTTTTCTTGTTTTAAGACCATCAGTACAGGGTTAATGAACCAGATTTCCTTGCTCATTATCTCATTGAATAAGATCCTTGTGAATTCCATTCCACTCTTTGCTATGGGATGAATTATCTCTGATTCAGATGTTGCCATAAATTTTGGAAAAGTCTAATATGGACAAAGCAAAGTTGGAACAAAATAACCTCTTGGAATGCCACGGATTTAATTTATAGTAAGTTAACTGAATATATCCTCAAGGACTCCATTTATCCATCCACCTACCCATCCACCCATCTATGTGTCAGAAACTATGGTAAACTCTGGGGAAATAAATGAGGATAAAAAACCCAAAACATCAATCACTGCCTTCAAGTGCCATATGTAATGGGAGACCACGTGAAAATAACTAAGTAAATACAGTGTGTGTGTGTGTGTGTGTGTGTGTGTGTGTGTGTGTGTACACACAAAGTAGATGAAAATAATCTGAGAGGAGAAGACTTTGGTAGCTGGGGTACAAAGGAGGGCCTCCTGTCAAAGATGAGATACACATCTTGATGGGAATGAGGGAAACTAGGAGGCAGATCATTCTGGGCAGGGGGCATAGATAGTGAAAATCCATGGAGAAGTAGGAGAGATATTTGAGCAACTACAAGCCAGACAGTATAGCTACATTATAGAGGGTACAGAGAGGAGTAAGGTCTAAATTGGCTAGAAAATAAGGAAGGGACCAGGCGATGGCAGGCTTTAAATATCAGGTAGTTTGCTATTTGATTATTGAGATAATAGGGAACTATTGGAGCTCAGTGATGGAGAGTGATGTGGTCAGACCTATACTTTAAGAAATCAAACTTGACTGATGAGTGGAGGGTATATTGGAGGGGAGATAAAAGAGGCAGGGAGTCCAGTTAGGAGGCTATTGTATGAATTGGGGAAAGAGGAAATAAAGAACTGAAGTAGGATTTGTGGTTGTGTGAATGGAGAGCAGGAGCAGTAGAAGGGAGAGATGAGGCAGCTAGTAACAATATTTGGCAATAGATTTAGATTGAAGACCTGAGGATGACACTAAAGTTTTGGACCTAAGTTCCTAGGGATAGGCAGTTGTCTCCTCAACAGCTATAAAGAAATATGAAAGAGAGGAAGGTTTGGGAGGAAAGATAATGAATTCAGTTGTGGACATTTTGAGTTTGACATCCTTGTTGACCATCCAGTGTGAGCTCTCTAAGAGGTAGATAGTTTCAAGGTCCGTGATTGCAACTCAGCAGAGACACTTGCTCAAATGTTTATTAATCTCCTACTACATTCTACTCCCAGTGTTAGTCTCTGGAAAAGTAATATTTCACTATAAATTTACAAAGTGCTTACAGCTTCCAAAATGCTTTACATCTTGCAGAATGACTTATAAATTACAAAGCTCTTTTTGGTTAAAGTACTCTATTTAGCTTATAAAGTCCTTCCCTGTTTACAGAACACTTCAGCTTTATGGTATATAAAGCACATTATGGTTTACAAAGCACTTTATCACCAGCAGAGTGTTTTAAAGTTTACAAAACACTTTAAAATTTACAATATGGTTTGTAGTCTTACAAAGAGATTTCTCATCCATTATATCATTGGATTCTTACAACAGCCCTGTAAGGAAGGAAGGCACAGTGGAGAAGCTATTATTATTCCTCTTTTATGGATGAGGAACCCTAGACTCAGAGCGATAAAGTGAATGATTCGCCAAGACCATAGATACCACTCCAACTCATGTCACAGTCCCTTTCTTGCTCCCTCCATCCCTAGATGTCTTTCCTATGTCATTTGAATGCTGGTTTTAAATGCCTGTATCTATCTTTTTTTAAGTTTGTTCTTTCCTCCGAAGTTTGAATTAACCTCGACATTAATTTGCTGATGGAATGCTTACTGTAGGTCATATACTGTTAGCACCTGTGATATTGTAATACATTTCCAAGGAAATTATTGTAATGCACTAAATGGGAGATTTAAAGGTTACTCGTTCCCCTGAAGTCTATGAACTGTTTTATGAAAAAGTCGTAACCGAAATAATTGAAGTGTCAGGAGAAAAAAAGAAAGAAAGAGAGAAATCCAATCAGCGATTCTCCGATCAGTTGTTCATCATCTGCAGTTTTATTTGGTGGTAGTTTGGTGAGATGCTTGTCCCTTGGAAATAGTTTTGAGCAGAGAGTGTTGGAGGAGGGAGAGACCATAGAGTCACAGACTGGCAGGGTTGAAAGTGACCTTCAAACATGGATAATAGAGTGTCAAAGTTAAAAGGTCTAGTCTTAAAACATAGAATGTAGAGTGTCATAGCTGGAAGGGATCCAAAGAAACCCTCATTTTATAAAGAAACCAGACGTAAAAGGAAGAAGTGAGTTAGCCAAGGTTAGACCCAGTCAGTGAAAATCTAGGACTAGTACCACGTCTCTTGGTTTCCAGGAGAAGTTCTGTTTCTGGACTTGCTCAGCTGAGGAGACAATGAAACAAGAGCTCAAGACTATACAGAATGAAGAAGTGGCATGTTCAGATCCATCCTTAGGAGGATCCTTTTGGTTTGTTCAAAAGATAAACTAGAGAAGCAAGAGGCTATCAGTAGAAAGAAGGGACATCTTAGGAGGGATGTTGATTGTGGACTTAGAAGCTCTGGGTTCCAACTTCAGCTCTGCAACCTGTTTCATTGTGGGCAAGTAAGTGACTTAAGCACTCCATACTGAAGGTCCTCATCTATAAAAGGAGATGAAGTTATGTGGTTTCTGAGGACCTTTAAAATTCTAAATCTCTCCTACCATCCAATTGCCTCTAGAGGATTTTGTTTTCTCCTTCATAAAACAAGATTGGACCAAATAGTGTTTAGGGTCTTTTTCACTTCCAAATTTATGATTCCATGATCCTAGTAAATGTTCAGGGTTCATTTTCTTCATATGTAAAGTGAGAATGAACTTGACTTATGTTTGATGTTCCTTCTGGCTCCATATTGAAGATTCTGTGATGCTTTTTCTAGATGAAGATGGTGAGAGTCTGGAAAGGACTGGGCACATTTCTCCTTCATAAGGGGATTAGATCGCTATTTGTAAGGTTTTCAAGGACTATCATACAGAAAAAGCAGTTATGGCTCAATGGATAGAGCCCTGGGCTTGGAGTCAGGAAGAATTGAGTTTAAATCTAACCTCATACAATTTGTGACCTTAGGTAAGTCACTTAATTTCTGTAGACTCAGGAGGCAGGTAGGTGGCTCAGTGGATAGAGAACTGGACCTGGAGTTAAGAACACCTGAATTCAGATCTGGTCTCAGACATGTTGTAGCTATGTGACCTTGGGCAAGTCACTTAACCTCTAATTGTCTTACAAAAGGATCCATTAGAGAGGAAAATTTCAAACAATTCCAGTATTTTTGCCAAGAAAACTCCATGGATAGCTGTGGTCCACGGGGTCACAAAGAATTGGACAAGACTGAACAACAAGAGACGCATAGAAGCAGGATTTGGTCTTCTTTGCTTAGCCTCATCTTGCAAAATGAAATCTAAGCAGAAGATGTTAAAAGGAGATAGAGTTTAGCTCAGTCCAAGAGGAAAGCAAATAGAGTTCATGGCAATCAGAACTGTCCTATACCTGTGTAGACTGCCCTCAAAATTATAAATTTTCTTTGACTTTGATCTTAGAGTCAAGAGATCTGGGTTCAAATCCTGCCTCTCCCATTTCAATTGTGGTGTGAACTTGAAGTGACCATACCTCTTCTCTGACCCTCAGATTTTTTCTTCTATAACGTGTGAATATTGTAATGTACATTACCTACTTTATAAAGCTGTTTTGAGAAAACTACATTGTAAATATTAATTTAAAAAAACTGTAAGTTGGAAGTATTTTTTCTTTCATATGGAAACTGAGGAATCACTCTTTGGGGAACATATGAGAAGAATTCTTCCTCAGTCCTATTAGATTTCCTCTGCTTTTGCTTCTCACTCTGAGTACCTTTGATTATATGATCAAAATAATAATAGCTAGCAAGTATATGCTATTTTAAGGTTTGCAAAATGCTTTACAAATATCTCATTTGAGCCTCACAACAGCTCTAGAAAGTAGATATTATTATTATCTCCATTTCACAGATAAGAGAACAGAAGCAGACTCAAGTTAAATGACTGTCTTAGATCACACAGGTAGGGACTGTGTGAGGCCAAATTTGAACTTTTCCTGATTTCCTATCCAACACTATCTACCACAAAACATAATTACTTAAAATGACATGAAATCTTGCGAAGGAGGAATTATAGACTCACAGAATTTCCATATTGGAAGGCACCTCAGAGGGCATGTAGTTCAACCCATGTCTGAAACATGACTCTCTCTACATCCAACTTTAGAGAGTGATAATTGAGCCCCTACTGGAAGACCTCCAGTCCTGAAGCACTCATGACTTCCTAAGCCAGTCTATCATACTTTTGCATAGTTTTAATAGTTGAAGTCAGTCCTCTTGCGTGGTAGGACTTCTCCCCTCACCGCTTGTGCCCTAGTTTTTCTGTCTGAGATCAAGAAGAACAAGATTAATCCATCTGCCATGGGATGATGGTCCACCAGAAGCTTGAAGCTGGTGATCATGGTCTACCTTGCCTTCCATTCTCCAAGATAGACATCCTCCTTTGCTTCAGCCTATCTTTGTATGGCAGGAGAATCTTTCTACCTTGGGGGCGGTGTTGTGTGTGTGTGTGGTGAGTATGTGTTTTAAGAGCCCTACCAGAGAGAGCCCTGTAATTCATGGGAATGAATAATACATTGGAAGAACATTAAATGATGTTGAAGCCAGAGATGATCATTGGCAAAGAGCCCAGAATCTATAAACAGCTCTTCCTGGCTCTGCCCGCCCACAACAAGGTTTGGTGAGAGAATGTCACTGGTCTGGTGGTCTGACCCGGCAGGTAACACTGAATTTATCTCTAGGTACAGGGGATGGTTTCCCCTAGGTATCACGTGGAGCTGCAGGAAGACCCCATTTCCCCCTAGCCCTCATCTCTACACACACACAAAAAGAAAAGCTCTCCTCAGGAGGAAGATAATTTCACTACTAAAGGTTAATTCCCTGAGGTTAACCACTGTTCTCTCCTGACATTTTTAACAATACTATTTCCCTTAGGAGAGAGAGAGAACATTCAGTCCCCAATAACTTAGGAGATTGTTCTTGGTGTCTTACTCATCTCATCGGAAAGAGGGAGACAGGGCACTGTGTGGGCATCGAGTGTCTCAGAATCCAAGGTTGTAAAGACATCTTTTGGACAAGAAAGGAGATGATGAAAAAAAACCCCATACACAGAGAACACTTGAGGTAGACAAAAAGGTCTTAGGAAGTAGAACATAAGGCATCAGAGTTGGAAGGAACTTTGGCACATAGAATGTCAGAGCTAGAAGGGAGCTGAGAGGCTGTCGGGTCAAACTGGGGGGCAGCAGAACTCTCTGGTGCAACACGAACCAGATTAAAGTATAATAGGAAAATGTTTAATGGGATAAAAATTGGAGACAACACAGAGAATGCTAATTTGTGGTTTTCTCAGTCAATATATGGCTTACAGGGATCCATTTATGTTTGAATTTGAAACCAGTCCAATCCCCCTAATGTTTTATGCACACAGGGGAAAGAAAGAACATTGCTGTTGAAGACCAAAGACCTGAATTTTACTAATAAGTACTGACAGGACCTTGGGCAACTCCTCTTTGAATTTTAGTTTTCTATCACTGCAGAGTTGGACCAAAACATTTGCTGCTTCCCATATGGGGTTGCTGTCAGTAAAAACAAACAAACAAAGGAAAAAAAAACAAACCAAAATGTTTGTCAGCAGCAAAAAGCTGAAGAAGGCTGAGCTATTTGTACTATAGATGGGAAAATGGAGGCCCTATTTAGGAAGAAAGCAATTTGTCTAAGGTGACAGACCTGGGACCAGAACTCAGATCTCCTGAAACCCAGGCCAGGGTTCCTGTGAGTGCATAATAGCTGCTTAGAACTGAATCCCAGAGAACCTTCCCAGAGATGTTCTGCATTCTTTAATATTTTCATGTTCCAGAGATGATTTTTTTTCTCTTTTGATGGGGAGGTGGGACATGGCCCCCTGCTCAGTCTGCTGCTCCTCCTAGTCTCTGCTTAGTCTCTGTGAGCTTGGATTTTGCCATATCTCCTGGGAAATATATATATATATATATATATATATATATATATATATATATATATATATATATATATATATATATATCACACTCAGAGAAGGGGCTGAGTCTGAAGTAAAGCAGACAAAGAAGAGGATTGTTCTGTTTACTGGATGGCAGATTCTGAGGCTTCTCTATCTCTTCCAATCCTCTCCCTTCCGAATCCTCTCCTTATAGAAAAAAGGAGACTATATGGGACTGAGGGTCTTTTGTATTTTTTGGCACCCTTATTTTCCATCTTAGAATCAATACTAAGTATTGGTTCCAAGGTAGAAAAGGAGTAAGGGATAAGTGATGGGGGTTAAGCGACTTGCCTAGGATCACATAGCTAGGAAGTGTCTGAGGCCAGATTTGAACCCATGACTTCCTGTCTCTAGATCTGGTTCTCAATTTATGGAGCCACCTCGCTACCCCAGTCCCTTTGTATTTTAACCTTTTTTTATGGATTACTCTGGGCAGAGGATTTATTACTTTGGGGGCAGTTTTTGTTTGAGCTTCTCTGTCCTTGAAAGGACTAATCATTAGACACTAGACACAGCCCAGGATTGTGGGCTTAAAATCTTCCCTCTCCATTTCATTCAGCAAGTATTTATAGGTGCCTTTTACATGTAGAATTCTCTTCTAGGTGCTAGGGATACTAAACGTACAAATATGGAATAATTGGTACTCTCAAGGAACTTGCATTTTACTTTATGGAATAATGGCACTGACAGATAAGCAGATTGATGACCAATAGCAAGAAGCATTTATTGAGCACTTACTTTGGGTGAAACACTGTGCTAACTACTGCACAGTTAGTTCTATGCAAAGAAAGGCAAAGAAAAAATTCAGTGTTCTTGAGAAAAAATATTGAGGAAAGAGTGTACATCTTCAGATAAGGGTTCATGGAAGTCTTTTTCGAAGAGGTAGCACCAAAGTTAATCTTGGGAGGAAGAGAAAGATTTGGAAAGACTGGGATGATGACAGAACCCATTCTATGCTTAGAGGACAACCAGAGTAAATGCACAGAGGTTGGATGGCAGTTCATGTTCAGGGAATGGTCAGCAATATACAGTTTGGCTAAATTGTACATGGAGAAGACTAATATGAAATAAGCCCTGAAAGGAAGCAGTCAGGAAAATATTTATTAAACACCTTCTGTGTTGTTAAGTACTTTACAAATATTATCTTATTTAATCCTCATAATAATCTTGTGGGAGGTAGGTGTTATTATCCCCATTTTACAGATGAAGAAAATGAGGTAGACAGAGGTTAAGTAACTTGCTTGGGGTCACATAGATACTAAGTGTCTCAGGCTAGATTTGAACTAAGTTTTTCTGCCTCCAGGTCCAGAGCTCTATCTGTTGAGCCACTTCTAAAGGAAAATTGAAAAGAAATATTATGGAGAGCCTTGAATAGCTGACTAACAGCATATCATATTTTATCCTAAAGGAAAAGGGGAGGAAGTAAAGATTTTTAATAGAAAAATGACATGTTCAGATCTGTGTCTTAGGATGAAAATAGGTGAATGAAAGATAAATTAGAGAGGAAAGAAGCTTAGATTTCATCATAAGGATATTGATATTGTCTCGGCAAGAGGTGATGAGAGTCCTCTGGGATTTACTCATTCATTCACTCATTCATTCATTCAACCATCTTTAAATTGCAGAATATTTTTGCTGATACAAAATCGCTCCATGATGACAAAGCCCAACTTTTTAACACTGATATTGTGAATGACACGTATTTGTGAATCACAGCACACCATGTTCTCAGGAGAATAAAAATTGGCAAGAGACCCAAAAGGCTGTGGAAAGATGCATGGTGGGTGTATGCAGACTCACTATATGACCAATGATGACATGCTCAAGAAATGATTTAAAAGATATTATCATGGATATATTTGCCTGTTTAAGTAGGTGAACTGATCACGTAGGCAGGATGAGGGATAACAGATGGGGAATATGACTGTTGTGTTCCTGTGCTCTAATTATTAAAAAAAAAACAGAAAGAGGTCTCTAGGACATTTAATTGATCTTCTTTGGAAGATTAATAGTAGGACACAGGAGATAATCATGCAGGAAAGGGAGGCATAGGCTGGAGGAGGTGTGATCTTTCCTTGTGGAGGTATTGAAACCAGTGGGATGATGGACTCATCAAAATGTATAAGTAAATAATGGCAGAGGATTGATGGATAGACTTCATGGTCCATTCCTATTAGAAAGTCATAAGAACTACAAAGTTCTCTACCTATTTATTTATCTCTTTTAATAGATCCTTATTCCTTTCTTCCTTTCTGTGTATTATTTTCTTTCAGTAGAACTATAAACTCTGTATATTATTTTTTTCAGTAGAACTATAAACTCTGTGTATTATTTTCTTTCAATAGAACTATAAACTCCTTGAAGGAAGGGACTAGCTTACTTGTTTCTATTTGTTTCCAGAACACTTGCCACAGTGAATAGTACATAATATGTGCAAAAAATGTATAATGTGTGTTTCTGTCTCTCAGTGTCTTTTAATATCTCCTTATGCATCTTTGTTTGTCTTTATCTCTATTTGCTCTGCTGTCTCTATTTCTTTGTCTCTGTCTCCTTGCATGTTGTTCTGTCTCTATCTCTACCTCTCTTGTCTTCCCACTCACTGAAGAAGACAGTTCCCCAGAGTTTCTTTCCTTTGCTTACATTCTGTCTCTTGGTGTCTTGATCCAGTCTCCAGGTCTCATCCATACTCTCTACACAGATAGCTCCACAGTGTTCCAATCTGGTATTTTCAGATGCCTACTGATCTTCTTGAACTCTTGTAGTATAGTTGTGCTATCTTCCTTTTAACTGGTGTATTTATGCTAATGTTTAATGATATTGATGTCTTTTTGGTCAACAAGGCACCAGTTTGGTGCCATCTTTGACTTCTCCCCAACCCTTCCCATCTAGTCAGTTGCCAGATCCAGTCATTGTTATTTCTTCTTGCCTATTCCTGTGTCTGTGTTTTCATTGCCACAATCCCCTATGTCTGGAATCAATGTCTTCTCTCTCCATCTGTCAATGTTTCTGTTATTTCAAGAGCCAACTCAGATACACCTCTTCTATTAAAGTCTTCTCTGACTCTCAAGGTGAAAATAATCTTTCTCTTTCCTCAAATTTCTTATAGCAGAATAATAGAATCACAGAATGGAGAGTTGGAAAGGACCTTAGAGTCTGTATAATCTATAAATGTGATCCCCATTATAATCCCCACATTACTGCCAAATGATCCTCTGGACTCTGCTTGAAGACTTCTAAGGAGTAGAGAATTAATCAACTCTTGAGGCAGCCTATTCCACTTTTGGACAATTCTCTTTTTTAACTTTTTTTCTTCTTCTTCTTCATTGAGTCTAATGTGCTTCTTTGCAATTTCTATTCACTGTTTTTAATTCTGTTTTTTTGAAGTGAAACAGAACTAGTCTAAATCTCTACATGGAAGCCTTTCAAAGACTAAAGGACAATCATAGACTCTTTCCTGAATTTTCTCTCAAATAAACACGCCCAGTTGCTTCAACTAATTCTCATATAATACGAACATGAGGCCTTTCACCATCCTGGTGGCCTTATATCTTATATCTTGGAGAATCACAGAAACATTTTCTGACCTCTCTCCAGCTTCTCAGTGCTCATCTTGAATCCTAGTGCCAAGAATTGAATATAATATTACAGATGAGGTTTTAGGAGTGCAGAATACATTGGGATTGTAACCTCAGCATTACTAGAAACAAGGTCCCTCAATGCAGCCCAAGATCATGATAGATCTTTGGCTAATACATCACACTGATTCATTTTGAGCTTGCAATATACTAAAATCCCCAAATCTTTTTCAGAAAAATCTTCTGTCTAGTCATGCTTCTACCATCTTATACTTGTGAAATTAATTTTGGTTTTTATACTAAAGTGCAAGACCTTTTATAGGTATCCTTTCAGAATTTGATTTTATCATATTCAGCCCTACCCTCTGCCAAGATTATTTTGTATCTTGACTATCACCTAGTCATAGCTCTCCTATGTTGTATCATTGGCAAGTTTGATGAAGAGGCCATTGATGACTTTGCCCAAGTCATTGATGTAAATGTCAAACATCATAGGACCAAGAGCAGATCCATTAGATACATTATGTCATGTTGACATTGAACCATTAATGACCACTTTTTGTTCTCTATTCATCTAACTAGTACTGAAAACATCGGATTGGATTACAGTTCTTAAATTCAATTCTTAAAAAATTCTGTCCCCTCATTTTCTCCATAAGACTAGTATTGCGTTCTTATTCAAGGTTTGGCTAAAATCTAAGTAAATCATAGCCAAACCATTTCCTTCATGTACTAATTTAGTTGTTATTTGCCCTTCATTTTTGAAGACCAATGACATTATGATAAGAGATACCTTGACTTGTACATGAATTAGATTCAAGTGAGGCAGAGTTGCACAGAATCATCAGCCTTACTTTTTCTTACAGAAGTCTAGGGGCAAGACAAGAATCAATATGACTGGAAATTGCCTAGGATGGAGTGGGTCACCCTGCTTTCTTTGATTTCTTCAGTTCTAAGTGTTCCAGAATGTGATTCAGCTGCCTTCATGGCCTTTGGAACAAATTGTTCTTATCCATCTCCATCTTCCACGAGGGGAAGTCTTTACATGATTGGGGAAGATATTTCCCATAACCAGCAATAGTGGTTTAAAGCCTGCTGGCTACCCTCAACCTGGTTTTTAGCCCATCTAATAAAAGACAGTTTTACTGTGGTGTGATTACTACACATGCTACAGTTTTTTGGAACTACAATTGAGAGTCGAGTGACAGGTAGATACCAAAAGTGATCAAGCAACCATGAAAAGGGTTTGGCAAGCCCTTACACCAGAGGTGCTAGTCCTCCCTGAACACCTTACACACCCCACTAGTTTAATAATCTTAGGGTAGTCTCTCTCATGACTTGTTTATGATAGAGCCATGCAAATTGTATTTGGGTTTGATGCCTAATTATTGGCCTGCTATCTAATAAACTGTTTTAGAATTTTCTGGGGATCAGATAATCTCACTGGCTTGTACTTTGCAGCCCTATTTCTCCTTCATCTATTTGTTTTAAATCAGGAATTTTCCTATTTCTACTTTTATGGTATTTCTCTTTTATTTCCATGATCTTTTAAATATCATGGTTAAGGTCTCAATAATAGCATCTGTCAGTCTTTCAGGACCTGAAGATATAGTTCAATCAAGCTAGAGGACTCAAATTTATCAAGACCAGTTGGATGTTATAATATTGCCTCTTTACTTATCTTGGTTATCAATTCCTAAGTACTTTGTCTTATTCTATCTTTTGTTTTTATTTCACTTACCCTTGTTTCCTAGTTGTTTTATGCTTCTATTTCCTTCATTGGATAATATACTTTTGGGCTGAAAGAGACTTTAGAGATTATCCAGGCTATAGGTTTTCAAACTGTGGCTTGTAGAACCCAGGGATTTCCAATGTTCTTTCCAGGGTCTGTGAGGTCAAAACAATTTTCATAGCAATAGTAAAACTTTTATATAACCCACATAAAGGAAAGCTCTTTGGAACTCTCAATCATTTTTTAAGATGGTAGAAGCTGCCTATATAGTGTATATGTAAGTAGGAAGAAATTGCAAGTTGGACTGTTTTTTGTCCCTGAAAACCATAATATTGAGAAATACTGATTGAGTCTCATCCCTAAATTTCACAGGTGGGGAAACTGAGGCCTCAATTGAGGTCCAGAGAAGTGAAATTGCCTATTTAATTTCAATTCATTTCAATGCAATTTCACTTCAATTTCATTCAATGCAATACATTTCAGAGACCAGAATTTGAATTCAGTACCTTTGTTTCCAAATCCAGTATTCTTTTTATGATTCCACACTGCCTCCTATCCTGTTTCTAGCTTAGTGCCCTATATATAATAGATAATTAATAAATATTTATTAGATTTAATTAGAGGGAGTTCTGGATTTCAGCTAGAGTAGCTAATTCTCTTCCTCCCTAGGATAATTATTGTGGGAGTGAGGTCAATGTAGTGAGAGAGGACATAAATTGTAAAGAGAGTTCAGATTGGGGGTATAAGAGATGAACTTTACTTATTTCATAGAATTGTGGACACACTCAGGGAAGTAGATGGAAGAGTGGAAATGGAATAGGGTGAAGAAAAAATTGTCAATAGCTTCAACAAGGGCACTAGATTATCTTCCCCTGGGAGATTGTCTATATAGTGTATATATGAGTAAAAAAGGGGGCAGTTAATCCGCACAGTGGATAGAGTGCCAGGTCTGGAGTCACAAAGACCTGAATTCAAATTTGTGCTCAGATATTTCACTAGCTGTGTGAATCTGCGCAAGACACTTAACTTCTTTCTGTCTGTTTCCTCTATTAAAATGGGGATGATAATAAGCACTTACCTCTGAGGGTTGTTGTGATGATCAGACTAAATAACACTTATAAAGTGTTCAGCACATTAAATGGGCCATATAAATGTTAGCTATTATTGTTAAGAGCCTTCAACTTAGACTATTGTTTGGGTTGGTCCACTGTTGTGTGGTGTTAAAGCTGTGTGTAGTGTGTATTGGAAGGAGGGAGGAAAAGAGAATGCTGTGAGATTTCTTTGCTACTGAGCTATAAGTTAAGTTATACACAGCATCCATGGGAAGAAGAGATTCATGGTTAGTGTGTAATCTTGTGGGGGCAAATGTGTGACAAAAAGGGACAAAGACATCTCACAACTCCTTGTACTACCACGCTTGGAATTCCTTTCTCCTTTCAGAGATTCCATCCCTTAGGTGTAATATTTCAGTTGGGTGCTTAAGTGACTTTCTTTGAATATCTTAAGAGAATCACAAAATGGGATTCAGGTCCTCACAACGAACCTGGTTTGGGACTCCTGGTCTCACTCTGGGTCCACACAGATGAGGCTGAACAGCACAGACTATTCTGGGGTGGAATTCCAGACCTCATGGAAGGTTTGTTTGGAACTTTGAGGAGTGTGCATTGGTTTGGACTGTTGTTATCCCAGGCAGGGTCTCAGCGTCTGGATACTGGCTTGGGTCCAGGTTTGGAACCTAGAACAGAAGATATGGGATGGTTTGGGGGACTTGCTGTTCACTTGCTCCTCACTCTTTACTATAGCCTTCTGCTGCCTGTGCTCCCTGCTCTCCCAGTGCTCTCTTGTTCTCTTTATAAAGTTGTTTCACTTGGTCTCCTTGTTGGTTCCTTCGCTTCTGTATTTATTTTGTGCTATTATTTTAAGATTGGTTGGAGAGGATTCTCAGTGTTTTTGAGCTTCCCTGCTTCTCCTCTGCCATCTTGGCTCCCTTTACCAGCATTTTTACCCTCTTTTAGATGACTGGTCCCATGAATGTTGAGTTCTTAGCCAAGTCATGAGGGTCCCCAGACATGCTCCTTTTGCTTCCAGATCAATTTAGTCTCCAGACTGATCCACCAGCAGTCTTCTCACTCCACATATTCCTCCTACTCACCTTCCAGCTCCCTTTTGCTTTTTTCCCTCCTTAATAAATACATCCTGCTTTTGAATAGAGACCATATCATTTTCTTGTATTTGCAGCCTCTTACTACAATTGCTGGCATGTAGCAACCACTTAATTAATGTTCATTTATTCTATCTATCTATCTATCCCATCCATTCCATCTATCTATCTGTCTATCTCTCTACCTATCCATTAATCTATCTATCCATCTATTTATCTATCCCATCCATTCTATCTATCTATCTATCTATCTATCTATCTATCTATCTATCTATCTATCTATCTATCTATCTATCTATCTATCTATCTAATCTACCAGTATGTCTGTCTATCCTTCCATCTATTCTACTGGTTGAGTAGTTCCCTTTCAAAGCTACTTGCCTAATGGAGTCTCTTCCACAAGCATTTTGAAGGTTACAATCTCTCATAGTCTTGAACTACTGAATGGGATGTTTCTGCTACTCCACCACGATAAAGTATGACCATGAGAAAAAAGAGAAAAATCATGATCTCCCTTCCTCCAGAGTTCTTACTATCACAACTACTTCCAACTATGATTGCCTCAAAATTTTTAACTCTTAGCTATTTAAAGCCCCCAGGTGAATGGCTAATTAATTTTCTCAATCACTTACATTATCCCCTTCTCTGATTCAATGAGATAGGTCACATCTCATAAAGGGATCTCAGAGTATTTTCATCTTTGCAGTTAAACACCTCATTTATACCTAATGGTTACATTCTTGGCCTTCTGTGACTACATCAACTAAAGAAGGAGTAGGACCTCCTTTATATTCTCCCCACAAGTAAGTATTTTATTTCCCCATCAAATCAACTAGTGCTTTTAGGTAAAATTTACATAGTATAGTTTCACAAACAATCTGAAAATTAACACTATTCAACAAGGATACATTTTTTATTATAGTTAGTGCTCTTGAGAATTATTCTCACTTCAAAATTAGTGCTTATATACATGTAAAAATTATGGAAGGGGCTTTAGGAAAGCCTCTCTACAGGAGGTACAATTTAAGTTGAATACTGCAGGTATTATTTCCCCCATTTTATAGATAGAGATACTAAGACTCTGAGAGGTTAGGTTATATGCCCATGTACTTATAGTGTTTAGATATTGAGAAATGATGTGCATATTTATTCACTTTAATCAAGTCATTTATTTAGTGATAATTTATTGAAATTTTACTGTATTCAAGAGAAAAAACTTCTCTCAAGGAGATTATAGTCTATCACAGAAGGATCAGATGAGGGTTTTAAGTAATGAATTTGACTCCTAGAACAAGTGTCACAAAAAGTATCTCCAAATCAACTTTTAATATTAAATTTAAATTCCATAGAACTTGGAGCAGAAGTATGAAGAACTCAGAATTGTTGGGAGAGAGAGTCTTTGCAATACTGCCTTGTACTGAGGAGACAGAGACACCCCAGGACATTTAAGGCTGTTGCTGGTGAGGACTTTTTTAGGGCCAGTATTCAATAGATGGCAAAGTCCCATGACCTCAGACGTAGGCCCAGAGAGCAAGGAACAGCTAAGTCAGAGAGGAGCTCACCCAGGATATGGTCACCAGGGGGAGAAAGTGTGCTATCTGGTAGTGATGTCAATTCCCCTCTTAATTTGTCACCTTGCATCAAAGCATCCGTTTCTCCGGCTCAGTTATACTCTATCTCTTGATTAAATACATATATAAAAGTACAAAACAATAAAATAAATATTTCAGAGTTAAACACGTTTTTAAAAATTGCTTCCCATCATGAACATCCATATATAGAGAGCCTTCTTCCTTCAGTTGTAAAATCACAGAATTTTATCCATGAACCATGAGTAATTGTTTTATCCAAAGACATTTTCCTTGGGACTAGAGTTCTGGTGATGAGCCACATTTCAAAGTTTCCTTTCAGATAAAAAAACTCAGATGCTTTTGCCAGCACTGTACTCACAGCCCTTTCAATTTGTTAGGATTGACTGAGGCTTGAGATTCCATCGGCAGACTATTCAAGCGTCCAAGGCCATCTCTGTGACTTGAGGAAGCATTGATGGAAGACATTAGACATTAGTGACATAAATCATGCATTTAGATGTAGAAGGGATATTAAGTCCACTCCTTCCAGTTTTACAGAGAGGAAAACTGAGTCCCAAAGAAGTAAATTAGCTTGTCTATGGCCACATGGGCAGGAAATATCAGAGGCAGGATATGAACCCAAGTTTTTCTGATTCCAAGTCCAGTCCCCTATTCACAATTGCTCTCATTATCAAGTTTTAAAATGTATCAGTTTTGATTTGCCTGTCTAAAATTTGGTCTTTCTAGTTCACTGGGAACCTTTAACTACTGCTACATTCCATTTGTTCTCATATTCTCATCATTCCTATATCCTCTCCTCATATATACACGCATATATATGTACTAATATAATTATAATAGAATATACATAATTATATATGAAGAAAATATATATTTCATATTCTAATAGAAACAGAGAGAAAGAGACAGAGTTTTTTACTCCTCGAATCTTAATTTTCTCCTCTGTAAAATAAGGCAGTTGAGTCAGATGCTCCCTACAATCCCTTAAAGTTCTAGCATTCTCTTTTGCTCTCCAGCTCTGACATCCTGTCACCAGAAGGCCTTTCTTGCTCCATCCTCTTATCTTCTAGTACCTTGTCTAATTCTGCTATTCAAAGACTTCGTGAGTCTGTGGACCTGGCAATCCCACTCTCTGTTGAGAGGTAGTCCTATGTAATAATAATAACTGATCTTTACATAGAATGTTAAAGTGGTAAAAGCACTTTACCTATATGTTTCTACTTGAACTTCACAACAGTCCTATGAAGCAGAGACTACAATAGATATTCTCATTTTTGAGAGGAGTAAACAAACCCAAAGACTTAAGGATAAATGTCTTAAGTTAAATGGTTATAAGTATAAGAGTTAGAACTTGAACTAGTTCCAATCTCACTGGACCATATTGCCTCTTTTGTAGAAAGACCTTTGGTGTTGGATTGACCAAAATGACTCCCCTATTCTTCAATTATTTGATTTAAAGATTAATTGACATATAGCAGCTAGAGCTATATGGGAATTTAGAGTTGATTGCCTAAACTTTTATTTTAAAAATAAGGAACCTGAAGGGCAGAGAGGATAATCGATTAAGACCAATGTCACTGAGAGCTAGTCTGTGGCAAGAGCTGGAATTTGAATCTGGGGCCTCTGACTCCAAATCTTAAACTCTTCCTTCAAAGTTACTCTTTCCTTTTGTCTGGCCCTCAGTTTCCTCATCTGTTAAATGGAATTAAGAACCCTTTGCCTCAAATTGTTGTTGCAAGAAGCAGAGACTAGCATCTGAGATCCTACACCTGGGATAAGTGGAGGCCCCAGTTTCAAGGAAGGAGAATGGGATGTGACTGCATGGGGAGGAATCTGGCTCTTGGGAGATGTTTCTTAGCTGCTGAATGGGGAAGGAAGCATCACTGGAATGAGAATGTTTAGGCTGCTGATGTCTCAGTTGGCAATTTTGGGGAAGGGGAGGAAAGGGAGAAAGGGGGCCAATATTCTTTGAGAAGAAGGACTGTATTATTTGTATTTAGATCTCTCCTATTCCAATATTGGTCATGTAGTCCATCACCGGGGCAGGGTAGACAGAGAAGAAAACCCCTGAGATAGATGGTGTTGTTAGAGCTCTCTGAACATCTCAGGAGCAAAAATATTCTTGCCCCACCCAAGTTATGGCTCTGTTTAAGAGGCTCAAATGAGAACGTGAATGCAGACTTGCCAAGTCAACAGAGAAGTGCTGCCCCCATAGGACAAGCTGTTATTACTAAGAATCGACCCTTCCCTGATCTCTGTGCCCCTCAGCTTAATAGGACCCTTCCCCCGGGCTTTGACTCCTCCATTCTAGAATTCATAGCAGCCATGGGCCCTGAGGTTCGTCTTTAATTGCCTCTTATGTAACCTGATTATTTGAAACAGCTGCCTTTTCCTCACACAGGAATCTCTTTTTAAATAGATTGTAGATTGCTTTTCCTTATATAGCTGAATTATTCTTTCTCCTGGATCTGTTGCTTTGCATATGAGCCACTGTAAATCAGATATTGCTGGGTGGGAATTAATTAATCTATAATTGTATCAAAGGAAGAAAAGGAGCCAGTAGGCATTTGAATCTCCTGCTCCATGCTGGTTCCATCATTGGTCTTTTCTTTCCCAACCTCTTCTGAGCTTTCAGAGATGGGAGCCCAACCCACAGCAAATGGCCATTAGATGACTAACTTTTACACCTTCCAGGAGCCAGGGTTTCAGATATCTGGGACCCCTTTTCACCCATGTCAGGAAAAAATTATTGTGGTGGGGAGGAGGTTAGGAGTTGTATGCAATAACTTTTTTCAAGCGTTTGAAAGGCTATCCTAAGCAAGAGGAGTTAGATGTATTATGTTTAGCTTCAGAGGACTAAACTTTGAGAAATGGGAGGGATATGGTTTTCATAGGAACCAGTGAATCTTTTAAATTTGGGGAGGGGGTGTGATTCAATAAAAAAACTGCCCTGAACTTGATATGCATTTTTTATCTTGATTTCTTATGGGGAACTCTATTTTTCATCCATGAAAACCTAGACACAAGCTAAGTTAAAAGAATTCCCAGAGTAAATTCTGGATGAGAACATAATGAATCAAAGAGAATAGGTCCATTTTTGCAAGACCTCCAAGATTTCACCTGATCTGTGTGATTCCTAAACTTGGGGGACACAGATCACACATTACAGTTCTTTTTCACAGATCGTTCCCTACGTATGAAATGCACTCCCTCCTTATCTCCATCTTTTAATGCATATCTCCTTTCAAGGTTCAGCTCTTCCTCACAAATTACTTTGAGCTAACTTTGCATATATTTTGTATTTTCTTACCTGTGTATGTATCTACACAGCAGAATATTAATTCCTTGAGGACAAAGGTTACATCGTTTTCACTTTTGTATCCTTAAAACCCATCATGCCACACATTGCCTTCATGAAGTCAGATCTTAATATATGAATGCTGAACTAATACAAAGATGTTCTTTTGGGGGTGGAATTAAGGTAAAATGTGTTACCTTCATAAGTATGGAATTCCCACATAATGCTTCAGAGAGAGCCTTAGTGGTCACCTGTGAGACATATCTTGCGGTCAAGTCACCTTGAACGTGCCCAATCTTGCTTCATCTTGAAAGCTGAGAGAAGTTAGGCCAAGTTCTAGGATAAGATAGCATCTAAGAATACTGAGTTCTTGTAGGCTTTAGGGAAGCAACATCATGCTGCATGGTGAATTAGAGATTGGACTTCAGGTGGAATTCAACCTTCAATACTAATCAGATATATATGATCCTGGGTGAGTCACTTTACTTCTCTGTGCCTCAGTTTCCCCATCTATAAAGTGAGGGGGACAACACTATGGTTGGCAATGATCTATGATTTCTGAGGTTCTTTTGAGCTCTGCACATAATGCCTATGTGTCCTTACAATTCTAGAAAGACTTTCAGATTCAGTTTAGCCTCAATGACCTCTGAGATTCCTTTAGCTCCTTTTCTTTTTTCTTTTTTTTTGTTTTTGTTTTTTTCTTCTATGACTGTAACCCATCCAAACTTTGGCAGATGATTTAGTGAACCATGGGGTAGCTGAAAAAGAAAAAAAATAATTCCTTACTGACCAAACTTCTGGGAATTAATTTTCCTTCATGAGGTTAGGCTGGTCCTAGGATGGCAGATACATACTTTATAACTGAGCTTGTAACTTTCTAATTTCTTAGGATCTTTCAGAATTTATGGTTGGTTAGCATATTTTTTGAGATCTTTAGGTCATTTCTATGACTTGAGCTAACATTGGAAGAGGACATAAATGGAGGCATTGAGTCCTTCTGAAGGCTTCTCAGGTGTTTACTGGAAAGAACACTATCAGAATCTCAAAAACTCTGAATTCTAGCCCTGGATCTGCTTGTGAATCACCATGTAATCTTGGAAAAGTCTCTTTGGGCCAGGGGCTAGATAATTGCCTGCAAAGTGTAATGAAGAAAGGAAAGAGATTAATGCACACATTTTATCCAAATATGCTTTTTTTTAAAGAAAAATTCTTATTGAAAATAAGCTTAAATGTCTAAAAGATCTGTGATTCAATGAGAATTGCCCTTACATCTGCATAGATTGTGATTCCTCCAAATTTCAGGAGACAGTGTTTAGACGTTACTGTGATTCTCTCTCTGTGTCTCTTTTTCTCTTATCTCCCTCATCTATTGTATTTATTATCCATCATATCCATCTATTTTTCTGTCCATCTTTGATTATGTTTCTCTGTCTCCTATGTCTGTCTTTCTGTATGTCTGTCTGTCTGTCTGTATCTATCTATCTATCTATCTATCTATCTATCTATCTATCTATCCATCCATCCATCCAACCATCTTTCTATCTCTCTCTCCATCTATCTATCTATCTATCTATCTATCTATCTATCTATCTATCTATCTATCTATCTATCTATCTATCTATCTGTCTGTCTGTCTTTTTGTCTATCTACTGGTCTGTCTGTCTGTCTACCTATTGTGGCAAGCATCTCTTTAATATGGAATCTCTCCACAGTTAGCTAGATTATATAGTGAGTAAGAGCATGAAGTATGGAGTCAGATACTTCTTAGCTGTGTAAATGTGGGCAAATCACATAACTCAGTTCATCTCAGTTTCTCCATTTGTAAAATGAGGGTAATAGCAGCACCTGCCTCTCATATTTGTTGTATGTTGCTCCAACTTCTCGCCTTTCTTCAAACAGTATGGTAGTAAATACAATAACAATTCTCTTTTTTTCTCTCATGATTTTCAGATTTTCAAAGTATTTCCTTCCTAACAACCCTGGATTAAATATATTGTCTTCTCACCCCCATTTCGTAGGAAGGGGGATTCCAAAAATTTAAATGACTTGTGCAGAGTGACATAGCTTGGGAATACTAGATCATGCAAGGCAATGAATCCATTTTTCTCTTCTCTGGAGACCCAGAACTCTTTCTGGTAGATCCACAGTCATCAGGCCTGCCTGAGCTTGTGTTCTGTCCTTATAACCATTGAGAGCACATGTGACCATTAAGCATCTGGAGACTGCCTGATTAATCTTCCTATAACATTGTTTACAACCTGTTCCTCTTTTCCTTTATAGCTTTCCATGGCTCTCCAGAGAGGCAGGAAGATACAGTCAAAATAGGGCAGGACCCAGAGCAAGAAGATCTGGGTTCATGGACTGGGTGTAGGGACTTGTGTTGGCAGTTCTAAAGAACTGAAACAAGCTTAGGATCCTGGAGGTTGAAGGTTGGAATTTAGGGAATAGGGGAGGTTTACAAAGTAAAAGTGAAAAGTAAAGTGTTCGAGGTAAAAGAAAATGGCGCCTTGAACTCATTAGTTTTTCTTTTTAAAAAAAAATATTTATTTTGATCTGAACATGAAGAACATTTTCCATAAATAAAAGGTCAGAAAAAGAAAATGTCTTGTACAACCACAAACTTCTTTTATATACCACTTGTATTTTAAAATATAGAATTCAACACATAAATTCTCAAGAGATCCTGCTTGTCTGTATCTTTCTGTGAAATGTCTTTTTTTAATATGTTAGGACTGTGTATTTGTGCTGTACATGAATGTCCCATTGTTGTGCCCATGTGGGTTTTATGTGCTCATTCCTAAAAATTACTTCATTGATCCTTATCACACTCATAATAGGCAGTAAAGTGGGGAAGTAGATAAAAATCACTGAGACCAAGTCAAGAAGTCTCAAGTCCAAATCTTACTTCAGACATAACTGCATGACCCTGGGCAATTCACTTAAACTCTGTCTACCTCAGTTTGTTAGCTGAAAAATGGGGATAATAATAGCACCTAGCTCCAGAGCGGTTGTTAGGATTAAAGGAGCTAATATTTAGAAAATGTCTAGCATAATGCCTGTTACATAGTAGGCACTTAGTAAACTCATGTTTGTTCTTTCTACTTTACTAGCCCTTCTTTCAATTCTCCAATCCTCCCTGTATCCAAGGGTGGGGATCAACTTCCTTATAACAAATAAGTAAAACCAATACACAAACTGACCATGTTTCTTCCTACTTCTCTAGTCCATTCTCTAGTCCAGTCTCTGTCAAGAGCCTGGAAGTGTGCTTAATCACTGGACCTTTGGAAAGCATGGCTGCCATTGCATTGTTTAAAGTTCTTAAGTCTTTTAAAGTTATTTTTCTCCAAATGTTATAGTCATCGCATAAATTGTTTTCCTGCTTCTGCCCACTTTTGTTACATCCCACTTCATTCAAATCTCAAATTTCTTGAAATTCTTCACTTTTGTTCTTTCTTCAAGGGTAATAAGATCCCATTACATTCATCATATTTGTTCTGCCAATCCCCTATTGAAGGGTACTCCCTTTGTTTTCTGTTCTTTACTCTAACAAAAAGTGCTGTTAAGAATATTTTTGCACGTATTTGTCCTTTCTCTCTTTTATTTCTTTGAAGTATGGGATGAGTAGCAGTATTGCTGACTAAAACAATATGCACATACTATTTTTTTGGTCTGTGTTTACTTTCACAACATGAGTAATATGGAAATATGTTTTGCATGACTGCACATGTATAACATATCAAATTGCTTGCCATCTCAAAGCAGGTGGAGAGGAAAAGGACTTGGAACTTAAAATTTAAAAAAAGGAATATCAAAATATTTTCTATACGTAACTGGAAAAAAAGTATTAAAAATAGTATGCACAGTTTTGGGGGGGTGGTTCTAGTTAATTTCCATAGTGGCTAGATCAATTTATTACTCTATCAATAACGTATTAGTGTATTAGTGCCCCTGTTCTACCTATCCTCCAGCAATTGTCATTTTCCTTTTCTTTATTTTTGACAGTCTGATAGGTTATAAGATAGAAGTAATACATAATTTTTAATTAGAATTTTTAATTTATTAGTGAGGTGGGGCATATTTCTTTACAAATAGTTAATATCTTGTTTTTCTTCTTTAGAACACATAAGGACTCCTTTCTCCATGGTTTCATTTTATAATGTTTAACAGTGAAACCACAGAAATCCATTGTTGCAGTCTCTGTAGGTCAGTTCTGCTTTCACTTCCACTTTTTCTACTTTCATTTTCACTTAAAAATTTTTTTGAGGGAGGTGTGAGAGGACACAGAGCTCATTTGAGAGGCATGAATAGGGAGAAATCAAATATAGATGGGGCCAGTAGGTGTTCAGTTATATCCAAGGTTTCATTCATTTGTGGTAGGTCTTGGAAGGTATCCTCTGTTGAATCTGGGACCTACTGTATTTCCTTTTCTTATGATTTGAGTGTTAATCTAATAGAAAATCCCTTTTGTTCTTATATATTTGAATTAGCTTCTTATATATTTTGGAAATTAGGTTTTATCAGGGAAAAATGATGGCAATGAATTTCTTCCAGCTGTTTTCTTTTTCACTTCAACTGTATTGTTTTTGTTTATAGAAAAGCTCAGTTTTATGTTTTTATGTCCTCTGATATTCTCTATTCCTTGTTTGGTTAACAACTCTTCCCTGGCCAGAATTGTGAAAGGCATTTCTCTCCCTTCTCTAATTTCTTTAAGATAGGACCTTTTATATCTAGGTCACATATTCATTTGGAACTTCTTGAGGTATGTAGTCTAAGATGTTGATCTAAGCTTTCTTCCTGTTTGCTAAGCAGTTTTTATCAAATATTGAGTCTTAACTCAAGTAGTTGGAGGCTTTAGGATTTTTTTTTAACTCACTGTCATTAATGCTGTTTTGCATCTGGCTCTTGTATAACTTATCTGTTTCACTGATCCTTTTTCAAAAATGTTAACCATTGTCAAATAGTTTTGATGCTTATTGCATTCTAATAGTTTGAGATTGAGTACCATTAGTTCTCTTCCTTGGATTTTTTTTCTGAAACAAAATCTTTTTTTTTCTTTCCTTCAGGCAAATTGTGTTATTATTATTTTTCTAGCCTTACAAAATACCCTTTTGTAGTCTGATGGATATGGCACTTTGTGAGTAACTTAATTTAGGTAATATGATCATATTTTGCCATATTGCTACTGCCCAATCATGAGAAATTAATCTCTCCAATTATATTCACCATCTTTATTCTATAATATATGTTTTGTAGTTGTTCATGATTCATTCTTGTTTATCTGCATATGTATACTCTCAAATAGTTTGTACATTTTAGAAATTGTTATAATTGAAATTTCTCTTTCTATATCTTCCTGGTTAGTTGTGCTGTGAATATACAGAAATGCTGCTTTATTTTTTAATATTCTGTTATTTTGCTGAAGTAATTGTTTTAATTAATTTTAGTTGAATCTCTAACTTCCTCAAAGAAGAACATCACATCATTTTCAAAGAAACTATTATTTGGTTTTTACCTGGTCAATTTATATTTCCTTAATCTATTTTTCTTATTATTATAGCTAGTGTTTCTAAAATTATATTAAATAATATATTTATATTGGGCATTATTCTTTCATGTATTATTTTATTAGAAAGGTCTCTAGTATATCTTCATGACATGTACTACTGCCATTTGGTTTTAATAAGGTATTATTTGCCATACAAAAATAAGATTCATTTATATCAATGCCTTAAAAATCTCTGCCCATCAATATAAAGGAATTCTATATTTTGTCAAAAGATTTTTTCTGAATCTATTGATATAATCTTGACATTTAAAACTCTTATCTATTGTTTTCATAATTTCCTAAAAATTAAACCCTGTATTCCTGATGTATCTATTCCTAATACACATGCAGAAACCCAAAATGTATTTACATATATATATACACACACAGGTAAATGTTGATTTCACTTCTTTGCAAATAATTTGTTGAATTTTTTCTCAGCATTATTTATTAAGTTATAATAGACTGTAATTTTGTACTTTTGTATTATCTATTCTTGGTATGAGGACATATTTGTAACATAGAAGGAATTTAGGAGGATTATTTCTTTTCATTTTTTTTTCCAAATAGTTTATATGAATTGGCATCAATTATCCTTCGAAATTTTGGTAGAATTCACTCATCAGTGCTTCTTTTCAAAATTATTTTTCTTCTGTTGGAGAATTAATTTGTTACTTTTTCAATTTCTTTTAATGAAATGTCCATCTAAAATTTCTACTTATTATTTTAGAAATATGAATGCTTTATTTTATACTCATGCATTTCATTGACCATTTTATCTGGGATATAATTGGATGTAATTGTTTCCATTAATCAATTTTTCCTTCTTAATTTATTGTGAATCTTCCTTTTTAAATTTTTGATATGGATGATTTGACTTTTAAAAAAATAATATTCTAAAATAGCTTTCAATTAAATGTATGTTTTCTCTTTTGTTAATTTCTTTGATTTTCTATTTTGTTGCTTAATTGGCATTTTCATTTGCTACTTTTCTTGCTTTTAGTTTGTTTTGTGTGAAATTCATTGATATTTAATTTTTATGTTGATAAATTATTTAGAAATATGAACTTTAATGAATAATTTGGCTACATAAAAAAAGCCTTTGTTATGTTTTTATTGTTGTTATTTCCTGTGATAAAATCATTGATTTTTTTCTTATAATTTGTCTGTTCTTCCATCTTTCCTTTAGGAACAATTTTTTCATCCCTATTTAAATTTAATTCTTTCCTAAAATTCCATTTATTTAATTTTTATTATGTTGCTATCAGTAAAGGGTACATTCAAGATTTCTGCTGATCTATGTTTTGCACATCCTGCTGTTTCTTTATCATGTCACCTGCTGTTTAGATGTAATCTTATCTTCCACCCATTGATATTTTGGATTCTGAGTGTAAAAAAAATGGCTTTGATTGTTATTTCCCCTCCTTATTTTGCCAATGACCAACCCATCATTCAATTTCCTGGCTATCTCCACACCTTGTTGTTATATGTGTCTATCTTGCTCCCCCATCTCTTTCTAGGACTAGTTTATGGTATTTATTCCACATTATTCTTTCCTCCATTAGAGTGTAAGCTCTATGAGGACAAGGACTACCATCATGACTTGAATGTAGTATTTGTAGTATAGTACCTGGAAAGTAGTAAGTCGTTAATGAATATTTTCTTCTCTCTCTCTCTCTCTCTCTCCCTCATTTTAATGACCAAGCACATGATCAATTTTTATAAAGGTGCCTTGTATTTTTTTTAAACCCTTAACTTCTGTGTATTGGCTCCTTGGTGGAAGAGTAGTAAGGATGGGCAATAGGGGTCAAGTGACTTGCCCAGGGTCACACAGCTGGGAAGTGTCTGAGGCCAGATTTGAACCTGGGACCTCCCATTTCTAGGCCTGATGTTCTATCCACTGTGCTACCCAGCTGCCCCAAAGGTGCCTTGTGTAATTATGCATGATTATTTCTGTTTTTAGGAGTATATAATATCTAACTTTTCTAAAATTCTATTTTGGCCCATAAGGTCTTTCTTGTTTTTATTTGTATTTGATTTTTCTGTACATAAAAGAAGTACATTGAATTTTCCAATTATTATACATTGGGTATTTCTTTCATTCCATAATTTGATTTTTTCCCTTAAGTGCTCAGATGCTATAATATTCAATCAATATATTAAATAATAATATTAATTCATCATCTATGGTACCTTTAAACTTAATATAGATTCCCTTTTTATCTCTATTTCTTTTATTATTTCGTTTCCCGAGATGATATTTGCTAGTCTTCCCTTTTTTTAGTTCACCTGAACTATACTGAATTATATTTCAGATTCTCATTTGTATTCTTGTGATTTTGTGATTCAAATATGTTTCTTATGAACAGTATTTTGTTCAGTTATGCTTTCCAATTCATTCTTTTCTATTCTGTGGGTAAGTCTACCCTATTCATGTTCACTGACAGGATTTTAAAATGTGTGTCTTCATACTTTGCTTTTATCCATTTCCTCTCTTTGTCTCTTTTACCTCTTTTTATTCCTTGCTTAGAAAAAACAAACTTAAATGGTTAAAATAACACATATAACATCACAGAGGAAAACAACCAATATTAAATATAGTTATTGCTATTTTTTTAGTACTCACACCCTCCAGATTAACGTTTCTATATTTCTCTTGCTGCCTGTGTTTATTTGCATTTTGGCTCCTATTCATCTCTGTTTATTTCAGCAGGAATTCTTGAAAGTCCTCTGTTCCATTAAATGTTATCTTTTTCCATGTAAAATCATATGCAACCTCACAAGGCATATATATATATATATTTGCATTGCCTTTGGAAATATTATATTACAAGATTTTCTCTCCTAGAAAGTAGCTGCTGCCAATTCTTGTGTGATTCTAATTGTGGTTCCTTGATACTTGAACTATTTCTTTTTCTTCTTATAGTTTTTTTCTTTCTATGGCCTATAAACTCTGGATAATGGCTATGATGTTTTCTAGATAATTCACTTTAAGATTTCTTACAGGAGTGAATTCTTTACCTTTTTTGTTTGTTCTTTGGTCCTCAAAGATCATAGCAATTTTTATTTATGATTTATTGGAATATAATAGTTAGGGTTTTTTGTTGTCATTTTGGTAATAGGTTTAGGAAGGTCTGATGATTCTTAATTATCTCCCTTTGACTATTTTTCTATGCCATTTGTTGTTGGTAGGAGATAGGGTTTGCCGATAAATGTTTAAAATTGAATGAAACAAAATGCATGCAGTACATGCTTTTAACTTTAATCTACCTTATTATCATTTTCTTCATCACATCCTTAAGTCTATGTAATAAACAAAACAANCCTCCTCCTCCTCCTCCTCTTCCTCCTCCTCCTCCTCCTCCTCTACCTCTGTATCTCCCTTCTTCTCTCCCTTCTTCACCTTCCTGATCTCTCCCTCTTATCTTTTTTAATTTCCCCATTTTGGTTGTTGGCACCTATTATATACTTAACCGATGCTTCTTGACTTGCAATGCCTCAAGGAACAATTGGTTTCTATTTGGTTGATTCTAATATTTAAGAGTGTCATTTAGATGGGTAAAATTTTCCATATTTTTTTCTAAGCAGTATCTCAAATTCTAGCCTAAAAGAAAGATTCTATTAGGGAGAAGTGAGGAGGGAGTATATTTCAGGATGGGTAATAGAATAAAGGAATAGAATTAGAGACATAGTACCATAGTCAGGAATAGAGAAAAAAGTCAGCTTGTCTGGAGTGCATGAATCAGGGTAATATATAGAGAAAATAGAAAGAAAGGTTAGGGTCACATTGTGAAGGTTCTCAGAAGCCAAATAAAAGGAGTTCATAGTTGATTCTAGAAGCAATAGGAAGCCATTGTATTTGAGTAGAAGAGTAGTTAGATATTTAGTTAAGGAAAATCAACTAAAAACACATAGTTGGAGCTATAAGCAAAGATAAGAGTGAGGGAAATAGGAGGTGCTGTTTGGTGATAGGTTTTCCTACATCATCCAGTGATTGAGTTATGTAGAATTAGGAAAAGGAGCAGGTGGTAGGAGCTAGTTAGGCATAGGAAGAGTAATGGATGACAAATAAATTGTAGGGTTCACAGTCTCGATTGGGTAACTTTGTGGGGGGCAAATGTCTGGGGCTCTAAGTCTTGGCTACATTTCCTCTGGAAGGGTTAGGTGGGAGTGGGCTGAGTTCTGTATCTTGGAATGTACTTCTGTATGAATATATACACATATATACATATATATTTGGTACAGGATGTATATATATACATTTTGTGGTCACATATATAATGTGTGTATGTATGTGGGAAGTTATGCATGTAGTTATGTTTGATTCTGTGTGTGTGTGTGTGTGTGTGATTCTCTGTCTTGCTCAGTGTCTTAAAAATGTCAAGTAAGAATTTAAATGAGGGGGAAAAATTGCTTAAAAGGTTGCATTTCTGGCAGGATTTCAATGCACTTTGTAATTAAGGATCGAGCGAAAGCCTGTCCTACAATTTAAAAACAACAGCGCAACAAAAACACGCAGGACTATTCAATCAAGCCCTGCGAAGCACCTGCAAGGTTGTGAACACAGACTTTTTTTTTTTAATAACTGTTTTCATGAGTAAGCAAAGCTGTGCCTAAATTCACTCATCTCCTTCCCACCCCTTCAAACCCTCTCTTTTTCTCAAGGCACAATTCCTTTAGGAAAACTTCTTTGATTTGCAAGGCTCAGTATCATCCTTGCCTGGGAACTGCCTTCTCTTCTGGAAAGATTTTGGGCTTTAAAGATAGAATAAACCCGGGGATAAGAAGTATATCACACTAGGCTACCTGGAGGATTGTTTTTAAACCTAATCCTTATATGTCCACCATTGTCTACCACAGTGCTCTATATATGCTACGTGCTTAATAAATCTTTAGGTAGATAGGAAGGAAGGGAGGAAAGAAGAGGAGGATGAAGGAAGGGAGGGAGGAAGGAAGGGAGAAGGGAATGAAACAAACACAAACAAAGGAGGCAGGAAGGGAGGAGGGAGAGATAGAGGAAGGATAGGAAGTAAAGAAGAGCAAGGGAGAAAGGAGAGGGAGGGATGGAGAGAATAAGAAAAGAAGGGAATGGAAGGAAGAGGGAGGAAGGGAAGAATGGAGGAAGAGAGAAAGAAGGGTCTAAAGATATAAGAGGCTCTTGCTAAAGCACTACACTTTGTTGCTCTATAATCTTCCCTCCCACCCTTTTCAATCTCCTCATTCCTTTCTCGTCTTATCTCCACCCTCCCTTTTACCTCACAATATCCTGTCCTTTTTTCTAGAAACTCCAATTCTCTCACCATTTCTACCTCCATATTTTTGCTTACTCTGTGCCAACCCTTTCTTAAAATCCTTTTTTTTTCATTTTCCTATCCCAAAGCTCCCTTTTCTCGAAGTCTGACCTCCTTCTCCATTAACCTTACCTTCTGTCTGCTTTTTTAGCCAGTATGTGGAACTAGAATTAAAGAGGGGAAATTATAGGGAGGTAAATTTGGATACAAGAGAAAAAACATTTTGGGAAATCAGAGCTGTATAATATGATGAAATATACTAGTTAGTAACTATCTTTCAAGGAGATCAAAGAAGAGCTGTTTTCCTCCTTTGGTGTTGCGAGTCAGATTTATTTGGGTGGTTAGATAATATTCATTAGCTTAGGATTAATATATTATAAGAATTCATCCTTCACTAATTTTCTTTTCCTATCCCTTTTCTTTAGTCCTTTTAAAAATCATAATAAATATATCTTTTAATACTCCTGCCTAAGCCAGAATTCTTGAGACTGCTATGAGAACCATCTTATCTCAACAATCATAACTTAGTAGCCTATCTACATAGGATAAATTATTGGTAAAAACACCCTACACCACTAATCGAGTAAGGGTTAATAAACTCTTAAAACAGTTTCTACCTACTACCCACCTCTAACTTGTGCCTCCAAGAAGCTAAAGCATTTTTTGAATGGTTCTGGTTTGTGCAACATAACCTCTCAAGTTTTTCCCTTCTTTGACCTTCTGGTTCTATAACTGTTTAATGGAGGGTAGACTAGATAACCTCCAAAGTCCCTTCTAAATTCATATGATTGGGCAGCTAGATGATACAGTGGATAGAGTGCCAGGCTTGGAGTCATTTTCCTGATTTCAAATGTGCCTTCAGACACTGAATAGGTTTGCAATCCTGGGCAAGTTACTTAACTCTGTTTGCCTGAGTTTTCTCACCTATAAAATGAGCTGGAGAAGGAAATGGCAGACCACTCCAATATCTTTGCCAAGAAAATCCTAAATGGGGCTTTAAAGGGTCAGACATGACTGAAAACAACTGAACAACAACAACAAGAGAATCAAGTACTGGGACACAGATTAATTGTAGTGGACATCAGAAAAAGAAGGGATCACTGGGCTGGTGAGACTTTCTGAAAAGACTTCTTTTTGGTTTTGAAGAAAAGATAGAATTGAGATACAGATGATATTAGTCTTAACATGATGACCCTCTAACCTGTTTTCTTCAGTTTCCCTATCTGTAAAATGAAGATAATAATGACATCTACTTCCTAGGGTTGCTGTGAGGATAAAATTTATAAAGTGCTTTATAAATGTTAATGTACTGTATAAATGCTAGATATTATTATTATTACTATTATTATTCCTATGAAAATGAAATTTGAGACATTATAGCAGGCAGTCAACGAGGAATCTAGGGAAGTGGTTAGAAATCCAATAAGCAGGCAGTCATGTTACAGTGTCACTAACCAGGCAACCATCAAGTGAATTTATTTCCATGGTATTGACTACTTTAGCCAAACTTTTTGCCAGAAGTAAAAGATTGGTTCCAGAGCATAGGTAGGCCCAAATCTATGAGTATGGATAAGGGAGAATTCCTCTGGGAAGTTGGACTTAAGTTGGACCTCAAGGAAGGATAAGCTTTGAATAGGTGTAAAGAAAAAATGTATTTCATTCCAAGAAGAGCACCAATCCCAGAGTCTTACATCCTAGTATCTTCATTCTACCTCATAAAATTTTCTTTCAGAGCTAGAAGTAAAATAAAAGTTTTTATGTAGGTCAGTCTAATTTTCATGTTCAAGGTGTTGTCTAAAATAATGAGATTGAGTGTTAAGCAACACTTATTTATGCTTTCATATCCAAACAAATAAATTCTTTCCTTCACTTACTCATTTACTTTCTCCTTCACTTACTAATTTACTTAATTGCTTATGAATTTCACTCATTCATTCAACATATTTTATTATGCACCTACTGTGTGCATATATTGTTAGTTATACATCTACTATGTGTAGGGGTATATGAGGTGTTCAGGGAAGACTAGTGCCTCTGGTGTGAGGGCTTGTCAAGCAGTTTTCCAGGCTGCTTTCCTCCTTTGGTATCTACCTGCCACCCACTTTTCACCTGTAGCTTCAAGAAGCTGTGGCATGCCCAAAGTGACCTCACCTTGGTAAATTGTTTCTGCAGACAAGCTAAACCAGGCATTGGTGAGTTAGGAGGGTGTCTACCTCAGACAAGTGAAGACTTCCTCCAGTGAAATGGGCTGATGAGAACAATTCATTCCACTGACCACGATGGCAACTGCAGTGAGTGTTGTGTCATGCTTAGAGCTTGATGAGACATCAAAGAAGCCTGGGCCATCCACTGCATCCCGGGCCACCACCAGTCATCTTGACTTTTGTCTTGCTGCTGAACTTTGATGACTCTGGAAGAGAGAGTCAGGCCGAGGACTTGGTACAACTCTGATTCGATTGAATCCAATTTCTGTATGGTCAAAAGATGTCATATTGATGAAACCAGTCAACTATGTGTCCTGTGCTAGACGATGAATGAATTGGAGACTGGATTTTCAAAATAAAATCAATTCCTGTTGGTCTGAGGGTAGAGGTAAAAAAGAGAGGAGGGATAAGTGCCTCATTTGGATTTAAAGAAATTAAAGAGATTAACTTTATAACATGTCATTCAGAAATTATAAAAATAACTAAAATAAGAAAATCAATATAAATGTTATAGCTATCAATCAATCAACATTTTTGAAGTGTCTACTATTATCAGGCATTGTGGGGAGAGAAAAAAACAGAGAGAGACAGAGAGAGAGAGACAGCAGAGAGCAGAGCAGAGAGAGAGAGAGAGAGAGAGAGAGAGAGAGAGAGAGAGAGAGAGAGAGAGAGAGAGAAGCACAAGCAAAAGATAGTCCTTGCCCTCAGAGAGCTTACAATCTGAGAAGGCATGAAATGAAATGACATAAAGATCAAATGGGGAAAATTAAAAGAAGAAAGACATTGGAATTGAGGGATTTGGGCTACAAAATGCTATAAATTTATTATCTCACTTGTTTATTTTCTCTTTTTTTCCCCCATTCCTCCTTCCCTTCCTCCCTCAATTTCTCTCTCTCTCTGTCTCTCTACATATAAACATACATAAACACATACTTCTGATTTATCAGTGAAAATCTAAAAGTATAGTGTTAGAATTGCCTTAGGGTGGGATAGGAGCATATTAGGAGGTTCAGTGACTTGGCCAGGGAATGTGGTAAAGTCATAATTGTGCTGAACTTGAACTTTAAGAATCTGAATTTAAATCCATATTCTGGATTTCCTACCCATGAGATATAGGACAATCATTCTGTGGATCTGTTGCTTGATATTGGCCTCATTTTCCTCATCTGGAAAATGAATCAATGGAGTAAGATGACTTCTAAGGGCTATTCTAATGCCCTTAGAACAAAGAACATATAATATTTGATCTTGAAAAAATTTATAAGTTTCCCCATCCCCTAATTTTTTTAAGTGTAGAAACTAACTAAGGCAGGAAGTGACTTTTTCAAAGTCACATAACTGGTTTAGTGTCTAAGATAGTACTTGTAGTCAGTAAGACAGTCAACACTTATTTGTTAAATGTTTGCTATATGCCTGGTACCAATCTGAATTCTGGGAATTTTTTTAAAGGGGCAAAAACATTTTCTCTGTTCCCAAGGAGCTCCTATTTCAATGAAAACAACTTCCGAATATATATATAACATTTATTTATCTATTTATTTATTTAATCATGCATGCAGCAGACTCCTACATGGTCTATCTGCTCTGTTTCTCCCATTTCTAATACTTCCCCCAGAAAAATCCCAAAGTAATATTGCCAAAACACAGAACAGATCATGACACTTCCCTCAAGAAGTTCTAGTGGTTGCCAATTTCGTCCAGAGTCAAACACAAAGTCTTTTATTTGAGTTTTAAAGCCCCTTAATAAGCTGGCTCATGAATGCCTTCCCAGGTTATTACATGGCACTTTCCTTCAATCCTCATAAAAAACTGTTCTTCTTGCCATTCTTTATCCACGATTTTCCCAGTCCCATCTTGGTGCCTTTGTCCAGTCTGTCCTCAATACCTGGAAATTACTTTCTTTTTTTTTTTTAAACCCTTGTACTTCGGTGTATTGTCTCATAGGTGGAAGAGTGGTAAGGGTGGGCAATGGGGGTCAAGTGACCTGCCCAGGGTCACACAGCTGGGAAGTGGCTGAGGCCGGGTTTGAACCTAGGACCTCCTGTCTCTAGGCCTGACTCTCACTCCACTGAGCTACCCAGCTGCCCCGTGGAAATTACTTTCTAATCATTTCTGACTTTTAATATCCCCAGTCTCCTTTAAGCCTCAGTTCAAGAATCCCTTCCAACATTAGACCTTTCCAACAGTTAGTAGCTCCTGTTCAAAATTGTCATATGTATGTATATATGCATATATACATATACATATATATATATATGCTTAAATATGTAAATATTGTCTCCCCCTTAAAATGTAGATTCCCAGAGGGCAGGGACTATTTCATTTGTGTTTTTGAGCCCCCAGTGCTTAGCACAGTGCCTACAGGAGCTTAATCAATACTGGTTGATTCATTAAATTAACTGAAATATCATGATTCATAAGTCAAGGGTGGCCAAGAGGATTATGTTGAGGGGAATTATATTTGTTCTATGATTCATATAGGGTTGGAAACCTTATAGGTGCTAAATAAATGCTTTTTTTGAATGGATGAATGAATATGAAGGTATAATTCTGGCATTTAATTTAACCAGCCAGTTATACTGCTTTAAACTCATGCCTCATACATGAAAATGATAATTTGCTAAAGAACCACACATGGGAAATATATAGCTCTCAATGAGCCTGGGTGTCTTTTGAGATAATCAGACTCACTTCTCAGAGAGTGGGAGACCAAGAGTGCACCAAGAAGATGACAGCAAAGCCTTATGAATCTAATTAATCACTTTTCAATTAATGTTAAATTTCCTTTTGAGAGAAAATTGGTAGCATGTTAGAAGGATAGAGAAAAAGAGAGATAGAGACATAGACACACATACAGGCATAGAGAGGGACAGAGACAGAGAAACAGTAACAGACAGAGACAGAGTCAAAGAAAGAAAAATAGAAATAAAGACAGAGACAGAGAAGGGCAAAGAGAGATAAAGAGACACGCATAGTGGTCTCAAATTTGCTAATACTGTTATATAAATGCCTTAAATCAAAAAGCATAACAATAAATATACCAATGAAGCATACTCCAAGCAATTGATTAAATTTAAGAAATTACAGTTAAATTCACTAATAACACCAGTGATTGCCCTTCAAAGCCATTCATTATGTTGCTTAAATGTTCCTCAGGAGGACTGGGTTGAAGGCATTGGGGATATTTATCCTAGAGAGGAAGAGCAGACATATATATATATATATATATATATGTATATGGGCTGTCTTCAATGTCTACCAAGTAATGGAGGAAATCAACACTTTTTCTGTGTCCTAGAATGGCAAAATAAGAACTTGATTAGGGAGAGTTAGGGGAGAGGTTTGTTGGAAGGCGAATTTTCTACTTAACAATCAGAACTTACTCAAAGTGAAATCAGTTGCTTTGCTAAAGAGTGAGTTCCCTGTCATTGGAAGCCTTTAAGTGCAGGCTAGATGACCTCTAGCCTTTATTTGTATTAAGTATGGAAATCTTAAGATTCCTTTTAACTTGAGAGTCTATGATTCAAAGGTCATATAAAATGTCAAAAAAGTTTAGAGTTGGAAGGAGCCTTGATGTTCATTAATTTCATGGGTTCTTAATATTTGTATATGCCAGAGAATACCCTGACAGTCTGATAAAGACTATGTACCCTTCTCAGAATAATATTTCTTTCTTTTTTTAAAACCCTTACCTTCCATCTTGGATTCAATACTGTGTATTGACTCCAAGGCAGAAGAGTGGTAAGGGTAGGCAATGGGGGTCAAGTGACTTGCCTAGGGTCACACAGGTGGGAAGAATCTACAGAATAATATTTCTAAAACAAGTATTTGAAGGAAATGACATATTTCAGCTAGAGGTTAGTGAAAATGAAGATGCCTTCTTTCCCATCCAAATTCATGGATCCCCTGAATTTTGTCCATTGATCATCTGGAGATCTGTGGGTCCTAGGTTAAGCATTATTGATCTAGTTTGACGTATAACTTAAAGCACCTCTGGAAATGGGAACTCACTAGTTTTTAAGTAAGCTGATTTCACTTTGCATAGCTCTAATTTTAAAATATTTCCCCTTACATTAGCCCAAATTTATTTATTTTCAACTTTTCCACATTGCTACTAGTTCTGCACATTGAGGCCAAGTAGAATAAGATTAATTTCTCTTCCACACAACAGCATTTCAAAGACATGGCCATTACAAATACGTTCCCCATAACTCATCTTTTCTCTAAGTCAGACTTCTCAATTCCTTTAAGGAAGGATAGAAGGAAATGTGCATTATTAAAAGAGAAACAACTCTTACTTTCCATCTTAGAATTAATACTAAGTATGGGTCCCAGTGCAGAAATGCAGTAAGGGTTAGACAACTAGGATTAAATGACTTGCCCAGGGTCACACATCCAGGAAGTGTCTAAGACCAGATTTGAATCCATCCCCTCTCTAGACTTAACTCTATATTTACTGAGCTATTTAGCTGCCACCTTATTATGCCTTATTAATCACCTTCCATGTGCTTGGTACTTTTCTAGAAATAGAGGGGCAAACACTTTATCTTTATCTTTTTTGATTCTTACAACCATTGTGGGAGGTAAGTGATATGATGATTTTGCAGTTGAGGAAACTGATGCAAACAGAGGTTATTATGAGTTACCAAGGGTCACACAGATATTATCTATGTCATATTTGAGGATCTTACTGGTCTTCACAATATTGATTGTTCCCTTCTAGATGCCTTTCAGCTCATCAATAGCTTGCGTAAATATAGCGACCCATAACAAAGAAAATATTCCAGATGTGTTATGAAACAGGTTAGATTACAATAGGACTCCTGCCCCTCTATTACTAGAAGCTATTAATCTCTTAATGTAGCCTAAGATCCAATTAGCCTTCCTGGATGCCACATCACACTGTTAATTCATATTGATCTTGTAAATCCTCAAGTCTTTTTTCTGACAAGCTTCTGTGTCCTGTGTCTCCCCTATCTTATACTTTTAAAGTTAATTTTTGGGTACACATAAGCAAGAATTTACATCTCTATAATTTTTTCTCTGATTAGATTCAGCATATTATTTAAATCCATCAAGAACCTGACTCTATCATCCAGAATGTTAGCTACCCCAACTACTTCTTGTCATCTGATAATTTGATCAAACCCTATGATTCTGTTTAATGTTTTTCCCCCCATAATGTGTCACTATAGCTAACTCTTCTCTCAAAAAGCTCTATGTCATGAATGGCATTTCCAACATGCATCAAGCTGATCCCTCTGTCTCCTGACCAGACTGAGGTTTAAACTGTTCCAGATGTCTAGTCTGTTCTCAGAGGCTGTGTTGACGCAAGGACAAAACATCTGGTGAGATAATCAAAAATAAGAAAATCCAGTGGTTTGCAACTTTGTTGAGCAACTTTCCCCAGTTGCCTGGATTGATACAAGCCATGAATCTCAGGAAATTTTCATAGGTAAGTGAAATGAATGCTGCCAAAGATCATTACAGAGTACCTGAAACCTACAAATGTAGCAAACTGACTACTTCTTCCTTAATTTTTATCTTTGTATCCTGTAATTCTGCCTTCTAATATCTAGTCATATTTCACAAGACCCCACCAGATATAGTTGAGGTTTGATTGGGCAGAGTAGTCCAAAGTAAAATATTCAGTGATTTTAGTTGTCAGGCAATTTGGGCATGTTCAAAGCATCACAGAAAAACTTAGCTGTCATGTAGAAAAAAAACCAGGGCAAAAATCATTTCTATATCATCTCCAATAAATAGTCAGTTATACTTTTTAAAACAACTCTTATCATCTGCCTTAGCACCAATTCGAAGACAAGAGTGGTAAGTACTAGACAATTGGGGTCAAGTGACTTGTCCAGAGTCACACAACTAGGAAGTGTCTGAAGTCAAATTTGAACCCAGGTCCTCCTGAAAACAGGCCAGGTGATTTATTCATTGTGCTATCTACCTGCCCTTTAGTTGTTGTTTAAAGACTTTCAGTGAGAATTAACAAACCACTTCCCCTCCTTTGGGATATTTTTAATTGTTGATATTTTTCCCTCATATCCAGTCTCTTTGTGATACTCCTCAACTCCTGCTCTTTGCTCCTAGTTTTGCTCTCTGCAGGTGAGGACTATTTTAAGTTGCTTTTCTGTGTTACAAAATTAAATATGGTGATGACAATCATACCACTTCCTGACACATTTCAAGTTTTTTTTCTATATGAAATATTCAAAACTCTTTCAATTATGCACATGCTGCATGGTGTCCAGTTTTCTCATTGTCCTGATCTTCCTTCCCTGGACTCACTGTAATCTGTTACTATCCTTCACAACATGGTCCTCAGGCCATGCCTCAAATGGGACTTTTCCAAAGCAAAGGGTGGTAGGGCTATTGCTTTCTTTGTCCTGGACACTCTACTTCTCTTACAGTGACCATGCCATATAGTCATTCTTAAATGAGCTTGTACTTCACTAGATTTTCTCAGATCTTTTTCATGTGAAATGTTTAGTTATTTTTCTCCATCCTGCACTTTTGCAATTTATTTTACTTTTTGATCCAATGTGGTACTTTACATTAATCCATATTAATTTTATATTCAATAGATCTGACTTACTATTCTAGCCTATTGGAATCTTTTGTTTTCTATTTTGCCAAGCTTTGTGACATCTATACAATTTGGTAAGCATACCATCTGTGCCTTCTTCCAAAACACTAATAAAACAGGATTAACTGGGGGAAATGCTTCAGAATAGAGGCTGCTCAAATATTTTTTTTAATTTCTTACTTTGAAAGTGGTAGTTATGTTGTGGGATGTGTGAGTTAAGATGGTGTTTGACATTTTTTACTTTAGAAAACTTCTTAGGAAGACCTTATGGTATAGTACAAAGAGTTCTTAACTTTGAGTCAGATGATCTGGGTCTGAATCTTAGCTCTACCACTTACTAGCTATGTGGTCCTCAGTAAAACCATTCATATCTCTCTTCTTACCTGAAGAATTAGTAAGTTGGATTCTATCATCTTAAAAGTCCCATAAAGCTCTAATGTCCTATGAATATTATATTGATGTAAAGGAAAGGCAAGGTAATATGGGAGGAAAAATCATATAATCACTGATTTCTAGAGTTGTAAAGGAAGTCACAACTAAATAACTCTAACCACAGCATAGCTGATGAGGTGTAAGGACCTTGGAGACAAATAATAGTATACATGATGGAACAGGAATCCAGATTAAAACTTTGAGCAATAACGCTGTATTGTCTGAATGCCCACTGAAACTATGATCCCAGCCCCAACTGAGTTCTAGCCTTGACATTAGACTGATCAAGACTTAATAATTTATTCCACAATTCTTAGGTCATAACCTGGTGGATCCTTCATCTCCATTGAGACTAATCCTAATTCTCTGACCTACAAAAAGAAAATTTTAGAGTTGGAAGAGTCTTAAGAAGGCACTTGGTCCAAACCATATCTCCTAGTGACTCCTTTCTGCAGTATTACCAACTCGTGGTCATCTAGAATCTACTTGAAGCCCTAGGTACATTTAATTGGAATAAAAAAAGAAGCTAGGAAAACAGTATTTTTAAAAATAATTTAAAAAATGAATTGTCTGGATAGACTGAGAGGTCTCATTTTGTCTTGTGGTGGTAAAGCTTTGCCCTGTGATAGTCTTCACCAACTCTCAAATTCCTTATATTAGAAAGGGTATTTATGTATTTATGTGATAACAAGGGAAATGAGGAAGAATCAGATTAGGGATCAAGCTCATGATTTTGGACTGGAGGGAAAGAAGTAATAATGTGATGTTTTATAATTTAAAGGTAACCTGAAAAATCCTTCAATGTAAGTCAAAGGAACTCATTTATATTTCTGAGTCTGCAACTGGTTCTTTGTGTGACCCAAAGCAAATTACTTTCCTTCTCTGGGTCTCTTCTTCTTCTGCAAAATGAAAGAATTGGACTATATAATTACCAAGAACTTGCAACTTTTAACTTCCTGTAGAATTAAGGATAGAAAGACTTCTGTCCATGGTGCTGACTATGTTTAACTCCAGTGTTTTTTTGATTGTGAGTCACTGGTAAATCTCTGTTTCTCCTTCTCTTTTTCCTTCTCTCCCTGTATTTCTCTTTCCCAACTCCAGTACCTTTAACTTTCTCTCCTCTCCCTAATTCTTTCTTCTTACAATCACTGAATTATTAATCCCAAATTCCTAATCAACTTGAACTTTCTATATTTTGTGGTATAAAATCTTTCCCAGCTCTTCCTTTATATGTTCTATATTTGAATGTCTCTTCTAGCTCTAACATTCTATATTTCTGGAATGAGTACTCAGTAAATATTATTAGACAGACAGACAGATACACAGAAAGAAACAGAAAGACAGACCAGCAGAGAGATATACACAGAGAGGCACATATAGGGAAAGGTCTGTGGAAGGACCCTGCTACCACAAAACAATGTTTATGTGCTCTGTAAAACTGATCACCAACTTCCACCTCAACCCCATACAATCTCTAATTCCAAGGTGATTTCAGACATTGTTGAAAAGTGAGACCAATACATATGAAAGCATAGCTTTGGGGATTCTGATTTCATAAGCTCTGCTTAACCCCACATAGAAAAATACCATCCACCTGCCCATATTTTAATTATTTATACATTTATATTCTTTAGACAATTTTTGACCTTTTGGTCTAGTAATTAATTTAATTAATGCTGGAGACAATGACAACTTCTTATGGCCTACATCAAGACATGAACTTCAGGACTAGAATTATCTACAACTGCTTGTCACAGGTTTGCTTCAAGTTAGACTTTACACAATAATTTCTTCATTACAAGGAATGACTTAGTAAATAGTAGAGGGGAGTTTCAAGGTCTTTGTCCTCTTAAGGGGACTCATTATTCTTAATCAAAATTCAAATCAGAGACCAGTGAAATGGTGCTACATTTGACTACTTTATATATAAATATATGTGCATGTATAAAAGTTGTTAATTCTTTTCTAAATAACTGGATCCTTATCACCCACAGTGTCTTATTTATGTTAATTGATTTGCTATTTAGAAAACAGTAGCTTAGACTTAATGATATCTCATACTTGTAAGGGTTCTGCAGCTTTGTTCAAGGGGATCGGACAACCTTTCTAAGTTATACAGATTTAGCCTCCTCTCTCTATACTCTATCTCTTATAAGATGTAAAGATCAGGAAAGATCAACATTATCACCAACACTCCCAACACCCCTAACTACTAACACTTAATAAATTATTAATATGTGTCAGTACTGTGCTAAGCTCTGTTCATACAAATAAAGGTTTCATGGGATACTGACCTCGTAAGATATACTATAGAATATGAGAATTGAACAGGAAATTACTGGTTCAGCCTCACAGATGAGTGATTATTTAACTTCTATTTGAAATCCAATGTGATAAAAAGGTACCTGGGAAGCCCTTTTCCATTCTATACCATTTTCTTTGTAACTCATTGAACTAGTTGAAGACTTCCAAATACAGTTGGCCAATTCTGTGTAAGGAATGCTAGACTGGGAGTTAGACAGCCTGGTTTCTGTTCAAGTTCCACTACTTATTAGCAAGATGACTTTGGGCAAGTCACCTCACTTCCACATGTCTTGTTTCCTTGTTTGTTCAATGAAATGCTTCTATGAAATGATCTCTGAAGTCTTCCCTTCCAGATTTAATATCCTATCTTCTACAAACAATTGGAAGAGACAGTTTTTGGATGAATAAATCAAATATATATGTATGTATATATTACATATATATATATATACAAATACAGATACATGCACATATTTATATGTATATATACAGATATACACATATTTATATGTATATATACATATATATGTATATATAGTGATATGAAAAATTCTGTAAGTCATTCTTGATTGGAGAAATGCAAATTTAAAGAACTCTGAGATATCTCAAATCTATAAAATTTTTGTTGGAGAAACTATGAATTGATCCAATCATCTTGGAGAACAATTTGGAATTATGCCCAAAGAATTATAAAACTGTGTATACTTTTTGACTCAGCAATGCCACTATTAGATTTGTTTCATTAGTTGATCAGGGAAAAAGGAAAAAAAACACCATACATATTCTAAAATATTTGTAAGTGTTCTCTTTGTAGTGGCAAAGAACTGAAAATTGAGCTCTTCCCTTGAGCCTCTCTAGGTAATCATTCAAAATGGTGAGGTATTCTCTTGACCTAGAGAACCGCACAAAATCATGCAAGTCAAGGGGCCAAAATCTCCAGGTCTACTTGAAGAACACCAGTGAAACAGCCCAAGCTATTAAGGGCATGCATAACTGAAAAGCTACCAAGTATTTGAAAGATATTACATTAAAGAAACAGTGTGTTCTTTTCCATTGATATAATGGTGGAGTTGGCAGGTGTGCCCAGCTTAAGCAGTTGGGTTGGACACAGGGTCGCTGACCCTAAAAGAATGCTGAATTCTTGCTGCATGTGATAAAAATGCAGAGAGTAATTCAGAACTAACGGTTTGGATGTGGATTCTCTTGTCATTGAGCATATCCAGGTATGATAAGATGTACTTTCAGGGCTCATAGGTGAATCAACCCATATATGAGTTCCCCTTGTCATACCAAGATGTTAAACAAAAAACTTATGGCATGGGAGTAAATGTAACATTATCAAGCAAATAAAAGTGAAATGAAAATATTAATTATAGTTAAAGAACTAGAAATTGAGGGAATGCCCATAAATTACAGAATGATAAACAAGTTATTACATACAGTTGTGAGGGAATACTACTATGCAGCAAAAAATGATGAGAAGGTTGATTTTAGAAAGACATGGGAAGACTTGTATGAAATAATGAAGAGTCAAATGAGCAGAACCAGGAGAAGATTATATATAGCAACAGCAATGTTATTTGAAAAACAATTGTGAATGCTTCCCTTTAGAGAAAGAACTGATAAAAAGAAATATATATGGTGTAATTTTACATATATGTGCCTATATATGCATATGTACCGATCTATCTATCTATCTAT
>NC_058130.1:698746843-698761728 GCF_016433145.1 Gracilinanus agilis | reverse complement strand
TTCTCTTCACTTTCTTCCTTTAATTCCCTCTCATTCCTTCCCTTCCTCTCTCCTCCTTCTCTCTTCCTCTTCATTGCCCTCCCCACACCTCTTCTTTTCTCCTCTCCCTTCATTCCCTCCCTTCCATTCACTTCTCTGCTATTTTTTCTTCTTCTCTCCCTTTCTACCTTTCTTCCCTCCTTTGTCTTCTCTTCATCCTTCCTATTTTTCTCTTCCCCCTTTTATTCCTTCCATTTCTTTCCCTTTTTCTTTTCTCTTGTCCCTCTTCCACCCCCTCTCAGTTTTTCCTCACCTTCCTTCCTTTCTTTTCCTCTTCTCCCCTCAAAGCAGAGCTCATCTTAATGCTTTTCAAAGACAAAGGAAGGATTCAGGCCAAATATAGGCTATGGCCCCTTGCTGAGAAGGGATTTAGTGCCTGCAATAAGAAAAAGCTCTTTCACTGACACTGATCCTGCATACCTGGGGAGATGCCATAGTCACTAGGACTCTGGGGTTCTACTTCTGTCTCCCTCTTCCCATTTCTGTGACACTTCAAGGTTTAAAAAGTACTTCTCTCAAAATAACATCATGAAGTAATGAACATATTATCTCCATTTTAAAGAAGACAAATCTGAAGGTATGAGAGCTTAAGTTTCTTGGCCATGTCCTTACCTCTAATGATAGGCAGAACTGGGAAGTGAATCCAGAGTTCTTCCTTGACTCTAGCCTGCTCTAGCCAGAGTTCATTAGAATTACAATAAAGCAAATTATATAATTTCTTATCTACAGTAATGAAGACATAGAATCCTATAGAAAGATATTCTAGCATCATTTTAATTTGACTTTGGGAAGTTTTGAGCAATGTGTGTGTGTGTGTGTGTGTGTGTGTGTGTGTGTGTGTGTTTACGTTTACTTTCCTTTAAGAGTCTGTGAATTTGTCAATATATGAGAAAAATCTGGGCCTTATCAAGTATTCTTGATGCTATGGCCTCAAGCATTCTTCCTTTGGTGACTGAACTTGGATTTATGATATTTTCTGGACTTAGAAATCCACCTTGGGCCTCATGCCACCTTCTCTACTGTAGCCTCCCTGGAATAACACACTTTCAATCAGACATCCATAGATATCACTGCCTTACTCCCTCCCCACCCAAATACACATACATACCTCTACCCAATCTACTCAACTTAGAAACATTGCCTGGGGTTGAGCTGCCCCATATGAAACTCACCCAAACATTTTTATCTAGATCATCCCTATTTTAGACCAGGCTTCACATCCCATCCAGTCATCTGGCCAACTCATCTTACCATATTTTCAGACAAGGTTCATATACCTCCTCTTGTTCTGGGTAATGTAGGTTTTTAAATTAATATTCAATATGCTAATTATTATATTTAATAAGCCTCTCAGACTGTGCAGATGGAGAAGATAGGAAGAGGAAGAGAGAGCCCGAGCCTCAGAACTTAAACAAAGGTGAACATGTAAATGTGTTCAAAGGGAAAAACATTCTAGGTAATACCTAAAGGAATTTTGGGTAATGTAGTCTAGGGGTTCAAGATATATATATATATCTGTGTATTGGCTCCAAGGCAGAAGAGTGGTAAGGGTAGGCAATGGGGGTCAAGTGACTTGCCCAGGGTCACACAGCTGGGAAGTGTCTGAGGCCATATTTGAACCTAGGACCTCCCGTCTCTAGGCCTGACTCTCAATCCACTGAGCTACCCAGCTGCCCCCGATATTTCTAACTATACATTACACAGTATCCTAATCAATACTACTATTGCTCTGGAAAAAGAGCATGACAATCAACTATCCATCAAATCTGCTGATTTTCCCTGTGATCCCACAGAGAAAATCTCCCTCTGATCATTTCCCACCATACGTGTTGTCTTCCATTTTTGGAATATAAGATTTTGAAGAGCAGGAATTATCTCACGACTATAGATACTTTATAAATGTTTTTTGTTTTGTTTTATTTTTCAGTCATATCCAATTCTTTGTCATCCCATTTGCAGTTTTCTTGGCAAAGATACCAGAGAGATTTACCATTCCCTTTGCCAGCTAATTTTACAGATGAGGAAACTAAGGCAAACAAGATTAAGTGATTTGCCCAAGGTCATACCATCCTGACTTCCTACCCACTGAGCTACCTAGCTGCCCCTCAGTTTTTTGACTATATAAGTAATTATCCAAGTTGTGCCTAAGATCACAGACATCTACTATCTTTTCTAGACCCTCTACATAAAGTCATTCCAGCTTGGTTTGGTGCTTCAGTTTGACTCCACTGATATAGCATTCAAGAACCCAGAATCCCTTCCACAATATGATGAGGTGTAAGAGAATGATATCCACAAAGGTAATCTTTTACTTAGGCAGATAAAAATAAGTAGTACAGTATGTTGGTTAGAATTTGGTCTCAAAGGAATTCTTGGGTCCAAACCCTGCCTCTGACATATATTGACTATTTTATTCTGGACCAACCATTTTTATTTCTTGGGGCTTATAGGCAATGCTCCAATGCTACAAGGTATGAAGTTGGTGCTGCTTGGAAATGGCAAAGAGATTTTCCTCATCAGGAGTTCTCTAGACCATTGAAACCACAGATTGGATTGTGTGTGTGTGTGTGTAAAACAGAGAGAGATGGGGGATGAATTGAGAGAAACAGAGAGACACAGAGACAGAGAAAGACAGGGAAAGAGACAGAGGTAAAGAGAGAGACAGAAAAATAGAGAGATATAGAAACTGGAAAGAAAGGTAGAAACTTGAGCAAGACGGAGACTGAGAGATAGAATCTTCATTTCTTGACCACATATGAACTCAGAAGGGATAGTCTAAAAAGTATTATGGAAGCCAAAGAATAAAAAAAAACATTATAGAAAGCAGGACAAAAGAGTCACTATGGATAGTGAAGAAAACTTAGTTTTCTATGTATGGACCAGTGTGGGAGGCAATACAGTGTAGGAGAATGGAGCTGAATTCAAATCAGAGGAACCAACTTCATATCCCAGCTCTGGCTCTTAATACCTGTGTGAACTTGGGTAAGTCACTTTTTGAGTCCCATTTTCTTCATCTATAAAATGAGGAAATAGGACTAGATGACCTTTTAAGTCTCCTGCAGATCTAAATAATATTTATCATATTTATGAAATTTCATTGATTAAAAATTATAAATTAATAAATAAACAAATAAACAAACAAATAAATAAATAAGTAAATAAATAAATAAATATATATATCCATGTGGAAGACTTATTTAGCCCTGGCTATCTTTCAAGTCAGGTCAAGTATTCAGAAGATAAGGGAGTGTCAATCATATAAAAGGCTACAGAAAAGCTTTAGAGGATGAAGGTGGAAGGAGGAAGAAGATCCTGAGAGACCTTTGCTAGAGAGCTGTTTGTTTAACTACTCTTAGGAATAACTAAATTATCAATTGATACCTCATTACCTTTGGTTCACTTAGAATGAGGGGGCAGGCAAGATATACATACTCTCCTCAACTTCAGTCAGAACAATGGGTCTCAACAAGGTAGACCCTTATAAGTTATATAATTAAATTGAGGAATGACTTTAAAAATGTTTTTTTTAATTTGGAAGTGACTTCCCTTCCATAAAGGAATACTTCCATCAGAACTAGCCTAGAGAAGATCTCATTTTACCTGTAATTTTCATGGAGCCAAGGAGCAGGCTATTGTTGCTTTTGAGTTTCTTGGATCTACAGGTGAAAGTTGGATGAAAAGTGGCCATTATAGAGACAGACACACTACATAAAGCAGGCTGTAGATAATTGCATGGGACCTGACTATATTAGCGTTAGTAGGAAGGCTTCAAGACTCATAGATTTCTCCCTATTTTCCTTCAGGCCCTTCCCAATGGGCAGAAGAGGAGGTAAGAAGTGCTGCTTGGGTTAGAAGTGAACTTGATGCAGTTTTTTCTCTTCTTCTCTTTGCACGGTTCAGAGCTGGGGAGAGTGTAGAAGAGGTTACACTCAACTTGGGGTCAGGGTGGGTTGTTGCACGACTTTATATAGGCTTATAAGTCCAACAGGCCCTGTGAGAGTTAATTTAATTTTATCTTCTTTGCTGGAATTATGTGTGTCTGTGTCTTTGGCGTTATAGCCAAGAATTATGTCCTCAATTTCTAAAGAGTACCTTTAGATGGATTTCATAGAATAACGGAATTACAGAATATGAGTTGAGGAGACCCAAGAGGGCAGCTAGTCCAACCCAAAACTGAACAATCCCATTTCTGAACATTTGTTAAAGTCCCATTTTGTGAAAGGTTTTATGTTTGGTGTTGAGGACTCAATGACAAAAACAAAACAGACCCTTTGGTAAAAAAGCTAATAGCTTATTAAGACCCCCTATGTCATATATATGACAAATGGCCATCTGTTTTTTCCTTGAAGACCTCTAGTGAGGGTGAACTAAGATCCTGAATTAATCCTGTCTTGCTTTTTTTATAGCTATAAACGTTAGGCAGAATTTTTCTCCCTTAACCTCAATTCTAAAAATGCCTCATTATGTTGTCTAAACTCTGGGCTCAAAAAGAAAAGTTTATTCCATCTTCCATATACTTTCAGATATTTGAAGAAAACTATCTTGTTCCTCCTAAATCTTAATTTTCTTCAGCACAAACATCCCCAAGTCCTTCAATGGGTCTCCATGTGGTATAGTCTTGAGACCTTTCAACATCTTGATTGTCCTTCTTTGAGTTTTCTGAAGCTAATAAATATCTTTTTTAAAAATTTTGCTACTAGAAGCAACTAGGTGACTCAGTGGAGAGTCAAGCCTAGAGATGGGAGGTCCTGTGTTCAAATCTTTCCTTAGACACTTCCTTGCTAGGCAAATCACTTAAATCCAATTGTCTAGCTCTTTTTTTCCCCTGGAACCCATAATTAATATAGATTCTAATATAGAATTAGAAGGTAATTTTTTAATGTAGTTTCCAGGACTAAATATAATCCTTTGCTTTGATCTGGCCAAGGCAAAGTATATCAGTCTTAGATATTTTGTCTTTCTTAGTACAGCTTATCTATATGCTACTTTAAGGTGTTCCATTTTGGTGCTTCTGTCCCTCCTCTCTCTTCCAGAGCTTTGTTCTAAAGGTACATCCTCATCTCATTGGATGGCTGGGTGGGAAGAAATACCAGAGGAGCTACCCTTTTCTCTTATTTCCTTCATTCTTCATCCTGACCCAGCTCACCCAGAATATATGCAGGAACCATTTAGGAAAAATGATATGGCTATCAGATTACTTGCATGATCTGGAAATCACCAACCACAAGCTTCCCAGAGAATATAAAGGCCACACCATCTGCCCTGTGACTATCCCAAAATCCTCTAGGCTTTAATCTGCCTTGCCATTATTCCTATCAGTTCTTTTTCATTGTCCTTTAATGTGCTGTACATTTTAGATTCCCTTGGTCTTTGCCATTCTTCCCATAAATTCATCCTTTGATCTTCTAGGCTTTTCTTTCCACATAACAGTTAAACTCATATATATATATACACACATATATATATAATCAAGGAAGAAAAAAATACATATATATATATTTCTTTTTTTTCTTCCTTGATTATAATTTGAATTCCTTAACAGTAAAGACTACCTCCACCCTCACTCATTTGTATCCTCAGTGCTTAGCACAGTGCTTGGCCTACAGTGAGCATAGTAAATTATTTTTCTTTCTTTCATTCATTCATTTATTCATCCATTCATCCATTCATTCATCTATTCATTTTTCACCGTCATGTTATACCATTGATTTGCATTAAGCATGTGGTTCACTAAAAAACATAGAATTTTTTTTCACATAAACTATTATTTAGTTATATCATCTCCTTATTGTATTTAAGAAGTTGATTTTTTTGGACCCAAATGTGAAGCTTCATAATTATCCCAATTTAGTGTAATTTGATTTAACTCAATATGGTATGATTTCTTTGGATTCTGATTCTGTAAAACAGTGTGTGTTAGCTATCCCTACCATCTTGGTATCATATGCAAATATGACTGGCATGCTTCTTCTGTTCAGCTAGGTTGTATAGTGGATAAAGGACAGGACTTGGAATCAGGAAAATTTGAATATGAATCCTCCTTCAGTCACTTAACTAGATATGTGACCCTGGGCAAGCCATTTAACCCTTTTCTGTCTTAATTTCCTCATATGTAAAAGGCAGTTAAGTGGTAGTAAATGGGAAGACCTGAGTTCAAATCCATCCTCAGATACTTACTATGTGATCTTGGGCAAGAGTTAACCTCTGCTAGCCTCAGTTTCCTCAACTGTTAAATGAGGATACTAATATCATCTACCTAACAGGATGCTTATAAAACTCAATTTAGATAAAGTGCTTAGCAGAATGTCTTACACATAGTAAGCATTATATAAATGTTCACTACTATTACTGTAAAAATGGGTGAATTATGCCATCTACTACCTAGGGCTGTTATGAAGATCAAATGACATAATATTCAGAAAGTAATTTACAAAACTTAAAATGCTATAGAAACATTGCCTTCTTCTTTTTCTCCTCCTCCTCCTCCTTCTTTTTCTTCTTCTTCTCCTCTAGTAATGGTTGCACAATAAAAAGCACAGGGGAAAAAGATCACTGGGGTACTTTCCTGGGTACCCCTTTCTAATATTACATTGGGTCAACAATGAATACTATTTGATTCCAATAACTTATCTGGTTTTAAATTCCCCTAACTATACTATTATCTAGCTCATATCTCTCCATCTTCTTTAAAAAAATACCAAAATGGAATTTGCTAAATAGGTAGCTAAAACCAAAGCAAACTATATCTACAGTATTACATCAATGTATGAGATTGGTCTGACATCACTTGGTTATTATGAAGTAACTTTCACTCCCTGTGATCTACGTTGTCTTTTCTGTATGTTCACTAACCATTCTTTCAGTAATACCTTCTAGAATTTTGCCAAGATCCAAAGTCAAATTATAGATTTCTACTTCCCACACTCCAATCTCTTAAATTTTTGAAAATCGAAGCAACTCTTTTTTCTCCTCATTCAGATTCTCCCCCACATACTTTTGCTTATCACTGTTAGTGAATCAGCAATCCTGTCAACTGAGACTTTTTGTTTGTTTTGATTTCCTGAGAACATAATTTATCTGGGCCTGGCAACATAAATTCAACAAGGGCAGGCAGCCTCTTTTTTTTATGATCTCCCTTCTTTTCTTGTGTTCCAACTCCCTATTAGCCACTTTTCTTCTCTTTTCTAGTGCAAAAGTCATTCTCCTTATCAGGGAAAAAGAAAGCATTAAGAAGTCCCATCTTCTCTCTGTTCCATCCACCTTAAACAGCAGCCCTATAATTTCTTTGATCGGCCTCATTTCTCCTAAATAGCTAAAACAACAGCAACAACCCCTTTTTGCTTTTTCAATTTTCTCTACCAACTTCAGTTTATCCTTAGCTTTAACACACCTGACACTCTTATTATAGGATTATACAATGGTCTTAAACAAACCTATTCATTCTTCATAACTTGTCCTTGCTTTCCATTAAAAAATCTATTTGATGAGTTCTCTGTACACACACATCAGTTTCTTTAGATAGTTGTCCTTTGCTTTTTCATCCATTCACCCATTATAATTATTCCTCCTTGTAACTTCAAAATTTCATTCTTGAAAGACTTCAATCTCCAACTATGTTAGTATCTATGCAACCTGTATCTATATGAGTCTTCCTATTCTTTCTCTGAATTCTGTTCTGCTAATGACTAAGGTGATATCGAATTTTGCCTAGTTTTCCTCCCTTCTGTTACAATTCCTAGTATCTATTGAGTACTTTTCCCAATATTTCCATCATTCCTCCCTGGTAGTTTTACCTTCTTGGTAAGAATTAGACCCAAACAGAATTTTTTGTGGTAACCCTATCTTTTGAAAAATTAAATTATTATTAAGGCAAATCAAGAATTCTTTAGCTGTTCTGATACTGACAAAGAGAGAGAGCTCCAGTAGATGCCTGGCTAATCGAGGTTATCCATTCTAACTATACCACGACTCTGTGCTAGATTATGTTCTCTTTCCTGAATGCCTTATTAATTTTCTTCTATTGTGGTACATTCCAATGACAACATCACTTTTGCTGCTACATCTTTGAGGCTCTGTTCAGACACTATCTCCAATGTGAAGTTATCTCTGATTCTCTGTTCTTCACTAATGGTTGGTTTAATTTCCCTCTTTAAATTTCATTGTATCATATTTATTTGTGTATATGTTTTACCTAGTGTATATAAACATCTAGTAGGTATTTAGGAAATACTCATTAACTTGAACTGAATGTTGATTCCACTCAGTTGAAGCTCAGCACTTTTAAGGATGTTTTTCATTTTTCTTTTTGTATCCCCTATATCTAACACAGTATTTGAAGGCATTTAAGAAACACTGAATGAACTTTTTCTGTGCCTTTTTCTCCTGTTTTGCTTATTGAATCTTCTCAAATGAAAATATCTGCACAATATATATATATTGAACATGCTTCCCTTACTTCTAAATTTTTGTTAATTTTTTTTCTTTTGAAAAATTTACCCTTCTGGAACCATATTTTATTATAGTTCTCTTCCTAAAAATGCCTACATGGTCAACATTGTCACCTAGGGGTAGAATTTCTAGTTATTTTTACTTATCGATAATTTTAATACTTATGTATAGAAATCTGAGGCTATGGATTTCTTTATTATTCCTTTCTTAGTTTTTGTTTCCTATGAATTTCTAAGAAACTCGACTTCTCTTCTATTCCTACTATCACTATTTTCTATGATATATAGCTTTGAGTATATATGAAAGTATATGCATATACATGTATATGTAAGTTCGGAAGATTTTTTTCTAACATTCAGCCTGAACCAATTTCTAGAACTTTTATCACTCTTCCTTCTGTCATAGAACAAGTATAGTGCTGAAAACATCTTCCCCTTTTCCTAATTCTTCTCTACTCTAGCTTCAGCATTTTTAGGTCCTATCCTAAATCTTGATATGATGTTTGTGATACCCTCATAATTCTTCTTCCTCTGGATTCTTCCCAGCTTGTTAATATCCTTCCTAAAATATAGTCATAATAATTGAATATAGTACTCCAGATGGGATCTGATCATGGTCATCATTTAGCACATTCAACGAGTTGTGGAGAGGGACATTGGGCTTTCAAAAACCATATCAGTGGAACATAATATCCAAAATATTCTCTCAAACTCTAGAATCTTTGAGTATAATCTCAGAAACAGACCATATAATAAACTGTGGGTGTACTGGTTGAGGAACAGGTGGTTATTATTAATTTTTGGACCCACAGCTCATTTAGACTGTCTAATAAAGCATGGTGATGAAAATGTGATTTTTCCTAGTGACAACAGGTCCCATACTTATCTTTAAAGCAAGAAATGATAACAATGCACCTGCTAATCTGCCAGGTTTCAACTCCAAGGAACAAGACTCCCCTCCCAGGTTGAGCTCATAATGTATAATCCCATTACCATGCTACTTACTCAAGCCTTGACTTCCTTCAGCTTCCTTTCCTCTGACTGAAGAGCTGGAAGGTAGAATAACAAACACCTCCCAATGCCTTCCTTTATTGAGGGCAAAAACTAGACTTTGGAACTCACTTTTCTCTGCATCTGTTGCTCTGCCTGGTTCTAACTCTAAAGAAAAAGATGGTGATATTCCTTTCCACCCTTACCTTACTTTTCTGCTTCCTTTTGTGTATAGTCTCCCTGTGTTAGATTGTAAATTCCTTGAGAGCAGGGATAGTCTTTCTTTTTATTGTCTCCTCAGCACAGTGTCTGGCACATAGCATGCAAATAATAATAAAATATTTATTGGATTGAATTAGATCATGATGATGAAGATAAACATGATTTAGATACAAATTTGTGGCTTACAAAATAACTTACACAAAAGCTCCAGGAGGTTTATAATGTAAGTCATTCTACATAGAAGCAAACTGAAGCACACAGAGGTTATGTGACTTATCCAAGGTCACATAGATTCACTGTTAGATCTTGGATTCAAAGTCAGGCATTCTGTTACATTGTGTTGGGTTTTGTATATCAGGGTCATGGGTTCTCAGGGCCTATGTAAGGGCAATGTTTTATTAAATTGTTATACATGGATTTGATGGCTCCATTTAAATTTAAGTTGCTGATTCACTATGTAACTTTGAGCAAGGAAGGTACTTTCTCTCTGGGTCTCAGTTTGTATTAGTGAGATGTGTAGGACACAGGGTCTTAATCTAAGGTCTATGACTGAGTTTTAGAGGAAAAATAATATATGTACATATTGATAACTTCTTCAATATAAGACATAGTAGGTATATAATAAAAAAATTCTTGACTTGATTTTGAATATAATGATGGTAGCTACATAATGATAGAGCAATGCACTTGGAATCAGGAAGTCCTAAATTCAAATCTGTCCTCATACACTTACTAGCTGTATGACCCTGGGCAAATCATTTGAGCCTATTTGCCTCAGTTTCCTCATGTACAAATGAACTAGAGAAGGAAATGGCAAAACAACCCAGTATTGTTGCCAAGAACACCCCAAAAGAGGTAATGTCAGAGCTATAAGGAAATTTAGAGACCACCAGGATTTCTCAAGCTTTTTTGTGTGTGTATGTGTCATGGACCCCTTTGAGTTTCTGATGAATACTAGGCAGCTCTTCAAATAGTAATATTTTAAAATGCATAAAATAAAATATATAGGATTACAAAGGAAGCTAATTATATTGAACTCCTTTGGGGCTAATGAAGGATCTTCATAGAAGAGTTTGGTTGATAACTTGCACTGTTATTTATTGTTATTATTATAATTATAATTATTATGATTATAATTATAACTGCAATATAGGATAAAAGGAAGGAAAAATAATTAAGATGTGGCATCAAACTGGAGGAATTTCACATGAACTGGAATGACTTCCAGGAACTGATGCAGAGTGAAAGGAGCAGAACCAGGAGAACCTTATACACAGAGACTGATAAGCTGTGGCACAATCTAATGTAATGTATTTCTTTACTAGCAGCAATGAAATGATCCAGGACAATTCTGAGGAACATGAGAAAGCAAACTATCCACATCCAGAGAAAAAACTGTGGATGTAGAAACATAGAAGAAAAACAACTGCTTGATCACACGGTTCAATAGGGATGATCACCCTCATGCAAATATTAATAATATAGAAATAGGTCTTGATCAATGATACATGTAAAATCCAGTGGAATTGGAAGGGGTTGGGATGAGGGGAGGGTGAAAGAACATGAATCATGTAACCATGGGAAAATATTCTTAATTAATCAATTAAATAAAAATGTTCAAAAAAAAGGGCATCAGTCATAAATCTTAGGTAAAGGCAGAAAGTGATGAGAATGGTCTAGAAGAGAATTATGGGATTTTACAATTAGAAGTAACCTCATCTGATCTGACATTCCACCAACTGCAAGAATACTCAGCATCCTTTCTCTCAGGTAGTCATCTATTCTCTGTTTGAATAGTTGAATGATGATTAGACCTCCTTAGGGAATCTATGCCATTGTTTATAACTTTGACATTCAGAAAAAAGTTTTTTTTTTCTCTTTTTGACCTAAGATCTTGCCTTTTTTTTAACCCCTCTCTCCAAAAATGATTCCAATTACATTTTTAGACTCCATAGGAAAAGATATATCTCTTCCTGTGCCAATCTTTTGAGGATTTGAGGAAAGCTGTCATTTTCTTCTGAGTAATTTCTTCTCTTTCTCTTCATCCTCCAATTCTCCTAGCCAATCTTTGTTGGAAATGGATTTGAGATGATCTGTCTTGCATCCTTTGGGTCCAATTCAGCTTTCCAGTGTCTCAGAGTCTGAGTTAGATCCTCAAGGATAGTATATGACTCAGAAATGGTGCAGAAAGAAAGGTATTCCAGGCCAAAGGAGCTAATTAAAAAAAGGAGCTGGGTCATTTCCCGAGCCCCTTAGGTCAACACTAACCTTTTAGTACCATTCAGGACCGCATAGATCTGACACCTCTTCTGAGGTCTCTTTCTCTCCTCTATTGTCACAGCAAACACTGAGATCATTGTATGAATTCCCTCCCTCCTGGAGCTGAGGTGAGGAGTAATGAGATAATGGCACCCAGGTGTGCTGGGATCCTGGGAGAAAAGGTTTTATGGGCACACAAGGTATCATTAGGATTAACAGTAATGACACCGTGTATAGTCTTGTGGGTGTGTCTGGCACTCAGGAATAGGAACTCTGCCAGAGCTCAGAGCAGAACATGACTTTAGAATATCAGAGCTGAAAGGAACCCAAAGAGGGGAAGACTTAAAGGAAGTATGATCATTGTCTTCAGGTACCAGAAGGATTGTCCAGTGAAAGGAGGATTAGGCTTGCTCTGCTTGGCCCCAGAATACAGAAGCAGAAGCAGTGGAAGGAAGTCAGAAAGAGTCAGATTTTACCTGAATATAATGAGGGGTCTATCCAAACAAAGCCACAGGAGGGCAGAGATGGAAGAGGTTAATTCAGGTTGGAGTGGCTATGGGCATGTATGCTGTCTCTTGAAGGTATTTAATATCGAATAAGGGAAGATATTTCAAGCGCAGGGAATAGCTGGGGCATAGACACAAAATAGGAAAAGTACTTGGCATGGAGGGAGGTACATGCTCCCGAGCAGTGGTGAACCACTTATTGGGGAAGTGGTAGAGATAAGGCTGGAGAGAAGTGAGACTACTGGGGGCCCAGTATGCCAGGCTGAATGAGATTTTTCTCATTTTCATACAAAGTGCTTTCTTTACAAAAACTATGCAGGATGCTATAGATAATGCATGTTTCATTATTTCTATTTTATAAAGGAGGAAACGGAGACCTGGAGAGATAAATAGACATGCCCACCGTGCAGAGCTTGTGAATGTCAGAACCCGCTTGGGCATGTAGGTCTTCTGACTCTTAAGTTCAGCATTTTTTTCGACACCTCTATGCACAATGCCTCTCTGTAGGCTATGATGGAAGCCAATGCATAGATGATGACCTCAATCAAAAGCTATACATTAGAAAGGTAACTCTTTAAAAAATTTTTAATATCATTTTTTATAACCCTCACCTTCCTAGATTCCATCCTAGAATCACTACTATGTATTGGCTCCAAGGCAGAAGAGTGGTAAGCGTAGGCAATGGGTATTAAGTGACTTGCCCAGGGTTACCCAAGTAGGAAGTTTCTGAGGCCAGATTTGAACCCAGAACCTCCCATCTCTAGGCCTGGCTCTCCATACACTGAGCCACCCAGCTGCCATCAAAAAGCGACTCTAATAAGCTGGTTAGAGTTAATGGGAGGGGTGAGAGGTTGGTCTTACAATAATCTAAGTTAAGAAATGATGAGGGCATAAGTTAAGGTGTATTGTCAAGAAGGTTAGACTTGGACCCAAGAGACCTGGCTTCAAATCCTAACATTAGAATTTACTATTTTACATTTCAAAAATCCCTTAATATATCTGTATCTCAATTTCTTCATCCGAAAAATGGGGCTAGTTATATTTACAGGGTCAGCATGGCATTGAGTAGTAGTGTTAAACTCAAATAGAAATAGAGGCCACTAATCAATACATAAGGATCTCTGGGGGCCACATATTGACCTAGTTTTAAAATGTAATATTGTCTAGGTTTTATTGCTTTTTTAAATTTATTTTGTTAAATATTGCCCAATGACATTTTAATCTGGTTCAGGCTGCATTTGGAAATGTTGTGGCCCAAGCGGGACTGGTCAGCCACATATTTGACATTGCTGGCCTGTAGAAGATGGAGTCAACAAGTTCTATTGTTGTTGTTGAGTTCTTTTTGTCATGTCCTATTCTTTTTGACTCCATTTGGAGTTTTCTTTGTCAAAGATATTAGAATGGCCTGCCATTTCTTTCTCCAGCTCATTTTAGAAAGTAGGAAACTGAGGCCAGACAGGGTTAATTGACTTGCCTAGAGTCCACATATAGTAAATACCTTGAGACTGAATTTGAACTCAGGTCTTCTTGACTCTAGGCCTGGTCCACTGAGCCACCTACTTGCCTGGAGTAAAAAAAAGTGTTGAGTCCAAATCCTCTCTCTGATATGTACTTGAAGTTTAAAGCTTATTGCCAATAGGTATTATTCTATTCTTTATACTCCTATCCCCAGTGCCTGGATCTTAGGTACTTAATAGATGACAAGATAATCTACACTTTATTTAGAGACTTGTAGATTGATTAATTGATTGTGACCCTAGGCAAGTCCTTTAATCTCTTTGCACCAATCTTAGCATAGGATTTAGGCACATATGAAGTATTTTTTTAAATGATTTTCATTCATTTGCCCTAGCTATCTTCTTTACAATCTCTTTCCATTTTCTTACGGACATGGAAGCCTGACTTTTTCCTAAGGATACTATATTTTTCATCATCCTATCAAGGTCCAGACTGGTTGTACCTCCTCTTATTATGCCATAAGAAAACATTGTGACATTTTTCAGATCCTCTCTTTGTCACCATCCCTGGGCAACCTTAATTCCATTCAGGTACAGTCCATGCATTGATGTCATCAGTACAGTCCATGTATTTATGTCATCAATCCATACTATCTTTATCTGTTCATATGTTTCTTGTTATGATCTTATTCATGGAAAGCAGTATACATACTGACTTGTCCTCTAATTTCCAGTCCTTTCAGTTTTTTAGTCTCTTTACCCCTGTCACCTAATTGTATTCTACTGCAACCAGAGCAGGGTCCTAACTGCAGTTTGACAAACTTCTTATTCTTCTTAATTGCTTCTCTCCTTTCTCCTTCCCTCTCCCCTACTTTCTCCCTCTCCCTCTCCCTCTCCCTCTCCCTCTCCCTCTCCCTCTCCCTCTCCCTCTCCCTCTCCCTCTCTCACTCCCTCTCCAGTCCCCA
>NC_058130.1:698718773-698746517 GCF_016433145.1 Gracilinanus agilis | reverse complement strand
CTCTCTCCCTCTCCCTCTCCCTCTCCCTCCTTCTCTATCCCACAATTCAGAACTTCTTTGTATCATGCATCAGGCAAGAGGTGGCCCTTGTTCCTGCCAAGTCTAGTCCATCTTTTATTTGTGCCCAAGATTTCCTCCCTTCCCTTCCCTATTATATACTTGATTGATCATTCTTTCTATATAATTTATTTATTCTCTTTATATAATTTATTTTCAGTCTCTCTCTCCATCTACTGACACCTCCCTTGTTTCTTGCATATATGCTTAAGCCTATCTAATCCTTAAAAATCTTCACTTGATGCTGACATTTACCATCTAATATAACCATTTCTGTTCATTGCCAAACTCCTAGAAAGAATTGCTTATGCTTATTGTCTTCATTTCCTTACTACTTGCTCAGTTCTCAGTCCCCTGCCAATTGGCTTCTAACATCACCATTCTACCAAAACACCTCTCTCTATGGTTGCCAAATAAATGGCAAAATATATAGTATTTTCCCAGCCTTCCAACTTAATCTTTCTGCAGCTTGTTATATTCTTGACCCCCACTTCCTCCTAGATACTCTCTCTTCCATTGGTTTCTGAGACTAGGCTTCTCCTGTTTTTCTCCAACATGACGACTTTTTTGTCTCCTTTGTTAGTTTATCATTTATCTATCTCTATGTTATTCTATCCTCCCCCTACCTGGCCCCCAAGGCTGTGGCCTTTGCCTCTTCTCTTGTCTCTTTATTTATTTTTTTTTACCTTAGAGTGCTCATTCATTTGTATTGATTCACATATTATTTCTATGTAGATAATTCACACATCTAAATATCCATCCTTAATATCTTTCCTTTATTCCAATCTTGTTTCTTCAGTTATTTATCTGGTTCCTATATATCCCATAGTCATCTCAAGCTCAATATGTTCAAAATAGAACTGATTATCTTTTTGTCCAGAATCACATGTAGAATAACAGTTCCCTAGATCCTCCCCCCACTATCTTTAAAAGAATGAAATTATAAGAGAATTCCAGCAGATGTTCAGATAGCTGCCATCTCCCAAACTACTATATCATGTCTTCATGCCAGGTTTGTGATTTGTTTCTTCTAATAATATGTTTTCTCTTTGTGGCTGATTTATATTATAATTTCAAGTTTCCTTCACCAATCTTCACCTAAATGGTCTATTTCCCCTCTCATGTTCCTGGATTTCCTCATTTCTTCTTCTATTGTTAATTTATAATGCTACTTCTTATAATGGCAGGGAACCAAAATTAAGGGGAATGCCCTACAATTGGAGAATGATTGAAGACGTTAAGGTTTATGAATGCAATGAAACATTATTATGTTGTAAAAAAAGATGAAAGAGACAGGTTCAAAGAAATCTTGGAAGAATTGTGTGAACAAATACAGAGTGAAGTAAGTAGTACCAGGAGAATAACTTATACAATGACAACATTATGAAAATAGATCATTTTGAAAATTTTAATCTATGTTTGATTAGTACAATGTGAACAATGATCCCAGAAATCAATGATGAAAAATTTTGTGCATTGCCTGACAGAGATGCTATGGATCACATATTTGTTACAAGAGTTTTCTTTTTCCTTTATAAAAAAGAGGGAGGAAAAATAAATGCCTGATAATTGAAAAAAATTAGAATTTAATTTTCAAAATATTATTTTTCCATGGTTAAAAATGCCTAATATCTTTAACATCCCTTCTGTTTTGGATACTTTTTTATGTTTTCTCATCTCTTCCCTTCCCTCTGCATTCCTCACTCTCTTTTCACTCCTCTAAGATCTCTTCCTAAGAGTTGAGGTTAAGACTGGATTTAGAGTTTTCTGGGGTTGTCAGTTGTTATTATTATTATCATTATTAGGCTCTTTCAAAGGAATATTTACTAAGACAGTATATTAAGACTAGATGTATAAATATTTCCCCTAACATTGAGGAATGTACTCTTCCCCTATTCTAGCTCAGTCCTCATTGAGAAAACTCTACTTGACTCTTTCTACACTTCACGAAATGTGGCATGGCCAATAGGGGGATGAGTCTGTGTCTCTGTCACTGCTGGAGTAGACTATGCAGCTCCCTTTCAGTCTCAACTGCCCAGTTTCTGGCACATTTTGGCATGGATTCCCCTCTTTGAATTCTGGTAACCCTTTAATCTAATAATCAAGAGATGATATTTTCTTTCTAATCTGTTTTACCTAAAAGAAGGAAAAAAAAAACAGAGGCAGACACCATAATCTCATGGGCCACCATTCCCCAGTGGGTAGGTAAAGGTCTAAGCTTCTCTTCCCAATGAAGGTTTTATCCACGGTGCTAATAGATTCATGGTAATTGCAACCATGCTTAGGAAATACAATATACATATATCTCCAAAGTTCATGAGAAGGATTTTGTTGTTCATGCAGATGAATTTGAATTATTCCCTCTACTCACCAATATGCAACCTCTGCCCCATCTAGGCCTCCCTTCTCACCACTCCCCCTTTAATTCAAGTCTTTTCCTACTTCTGTGTCTTTGCTTCAGTCCTAACTGGAATATATTCCTCTACTCAACATTGTAGGCTCAGTTTGTATGAACTCTTCCAGGAAGTCACAATTTTACTTGTGCGGCATACAGCAATATTTCTCTTATAAATTGCTTTAGCCTTTGGTATTTTCCCAGCACTGTTTAGAATTGTTTTTGTGTTTGCATGTTGCCTTTAGAATGACAATATTCATTTCTCTCTATTCCAGGGGCTGGCAACCTTTTTGGCCGTGAGAGCCATAAATGCCACATTTTTTAAAATGTGATTTTGTGAGAGCCGTACAGTGCTCACAGTGCAGCTCCTGTAACAGTGCCCGAAAAAAAAAAAATGACTTTATGGCTCCTGCAGAAAGAGCCACATCTGACTTGAGAGCCATACGTTGCCAACCTCTGCTCTATTCTATTCTTTCTCTTTTTTTCTAACAATAATGTATCGCTCAAATCTGGTCACGGAGAAAGGTGCTTTTCATATGTTTCAAGAAATGAACTTCTCAGGAGAATACTCAAGGTGATTATTAGTATTTCTCTGAGAACTGCCCAGAGAAAAGCAAGGTAATATTGTTAACCTAAAAACCAGGAAGTCCTACACACAGATATTGCCTTGAAACCTACCAGTTGTATGTTCCTGGCCAGGTCACTTAACCAATCAGTTCTTTAGGCAAATCTCTAAGACCACAGGTTATTAAAAAAAGGTACCAGACTACTCTGGTCAAGTAAATATCCTATAATAATGACAGAGGTCAAATCCATATCTTCTTTTCCTTATTTCTGATATCAGGATATAATTCTTTAACTCCAAGTGATATCTGATGTGAACCCCCATCCCACTCCATCTCCCAAGAAATCTTCCTAGACTGATAAAAGACTGGCTAACTATTCCTCTAGCCATCGAGAGCAGTCTGGCCATAGAATCCCAGGGGTTCACATCTTCACTTATGGTTCCTGAATTATTCACTTATCTTCATCCCAACACTTAAACATTTAATGTCAACTTAATCTTGACCTTCAAAAGCTGCTGTTCTGACATCGTGTATTCACATTGTGTGTTTATTATATTCCCATTCCAGAATTCTCCTTGAACCACTTCATCAAAGGCCAATATACATAAATGAGACATGGCACAAAGGCCTTGAGATGACAAGATGATTGATGATGATGATGGTGGTGGTGGTGGATTTGATGGTAAAGATAATTTATCACTGTGATCTTAATGATGATAGCAGGAATATGTTTGGTCAATGGTAGTAGCTGGTGATGACTGTGATGGGAAGGATGAGGATATTGACTGTATTGATACATGGTAATTGATGAGAGTAAGTAGCTAAGATAATGGTCGTGATGCTCATGGTGAAATGATGGTGATATGGATAGATGCAATGCTAGTGATAATATAAGTGATGACTTGACAGTGATTATGGAGAGAATCCTGATGATATGATGCTAGTGATGACAATGGTGATGGTGATGATGGAGATGATGGTAATGATGCTGATAAGAATAGCAGTGATGATGAATATGGCGACTAAGGTGATGCAGATTAAAACAGCGGTGATATGGAATATGATTACTTGTAGTACAAAAAAGAATTAAAATGATGTTAAGTTGGCAAAGATGAAGACACTTCTCTTTTTAGTAAGGAGGAACTCGGGCATTGGATTTTCCTTCCATTAGACCTTCCTTCCACCCTCAACTTCTTGGTCTTATTGGCCTTTTCCAGGAACTAGGAGAAATAGTAGTTTTTTCCTCCTATTGTGAGATATGATAAGGAACAGAAGAAGGGAGGAGTGGAGGAGGGTTTTCACAGAGCTAAAGGAACTGATTTTTTCTGCTTCAGTGTAAATCATAAATGATCCTCTCAAATGCCATTATTGACTGAGGCTGAAACCAAATCTGACATTCATCCCTGGAACATCTGACATTAAGGAACAGCTTGGTGGTTGGATTTGCATATATCTTGAAAGGAAAAAAAAAGCATCAGGGAAATGTGAGTAGTGTTGGCCCAGTATAGAACAGAGTCCTGAGGGAGGACATAGCTTCTCCCAGCACAGGGTCATTTTCAGGAATAGAATCTCAATTCCTATTCAAATAAGAAAGCAGCTGTTTTCTCATGTGAGTAAGAATGGGGGAGCCTTAGAGCCACATAGGTAAGAACCAGTCTGTCTATGCAATCCCCATCAGCAGCCACGACCTCAGTCCAGACATAAACATCTCCAACACATGTATACACAGATATGGATTCAGTCACATATTCCACAAATAATATCCAAGAATTGAAAGGAAAATAATAGGTTATAGGAATATAGATTTAGATTTGGAAAGGACCTTGATGATTATTTAGTCCTCTCCTTTCATTTCACAAATGAGGAAAATGAGCTCACCAAAGTTCAATGACTTGACTAAGACCAAAGAAATAATAAGCAAAAGTGACAGGTGCTCTGATTCCAAATCCAATGTTCTTTCTGCTGGACCATCCTTCATTCCCCTCCTACCTTTATTTCTGACTCTGGACTTTGCCATACTATCTGAGAGGCTTTCTCACCCTGGAACTTCCTTCAATGCCTTCCTTGCACCTTCTTACCCTGGAACATATCTCCACTCCTATGCCTTCTTCTCCCTTTCCTGAGTTCCCCATGGTCCCTCTATTTTTGGAAGGTCCCAGATTAGTCACAGTTCATTCCCCTTGATTTCTGCTTTTTGTTTTTGTATTTCATTACTATTCCACTTATCTCCCATTCCCTCCACTTTTTGTGTGTTTTTCTTTTTCCTTAATTAAAATGTAAGGTCCTTGAGAGCAAGAACAATCTTTATTTTTTTATTTGTATGTCCAGTGCTTAGCATAGTGCCTGACACATAGTAAGTGCTGAGCAAATGCTTGTCACTTGCCTGCTGGTCCCTGCTGCCTTTCTAATAGATCAGAGGGTTCTGACCCTCCAGAAGTGACTCAACAGAGATAACAAAGTTATGATCTTCAGGAGGCTTACAATACTCATTTCAATACCAAGGGAAAACAAATTAAAATGTAATTGGAAAATGGTTAATAAAATAAAATGTTAACAGATAATGTTAATTTGTGTTTTTCTAAGTCAATATATGGTTTGAAGAAATCAATATGATACCACTGAAAATGCAACGAAAACTTCAATTGGAATGGTCTTTACAATACCCTTGAAAAGTTTTGTTGCTTCTATTTAAAGATTTCTGTTGGTGATGACCTCACTTTTTTTCTGAGGCAGTCTGCCAAAATATTCCAATTTTGGATAGCATTATTAGAAAGTTTTTCCTTCCATCAAGCGTACATCATTTTATCTTCAGGTAGGTGAAGATGAGGGTATTCAGGGGTGACTAGCCTACCTGATGCGAGGCTAAACCAGGTTATAAGTAACCAATATGTTTCAAATCATTGGTAAAATAGAGGATGCTCATCTATTTCAAGTACATGAAGAATTCCTCCAGTTGAATGAACAAATAAAAACAATGTGTTCCAATTGCCATGAAGGTGGCTGAAGCAGGAATAGTGAAGCACCTAGAGCTGTGTTGGCAAACCTATGATAAACATGGTGGAGGTTGCTCTTCTCCCCTTTACATGAGCATCTGAGGACATTTCTTTCATCCTCTGCCCCCTGTGCCCAGCAGCCCAATGGGACCACTTCTTTCCTCCCCTGTCTGGGGTAAGGCAAGGGGGAAGCTTACATGGAGTGAGAGGGTTGCCATTTAGGCACTTGGTCTACAAAAGACATAGAGCTTAGTCAGACATTGAAGAAAGCACTTTTTTTAAGTTCATAGAACTTACTTTATTTTAAATAACTTTAGCTACCTTAGCTGTCAACACAATAAAACCAGAAAGAACATACTGTCTTTTTTCCACACTTAATCAGAATTTTTTTCTACAATAACTGAAAGGCCTTGCCTTTTGTCCTTCTCCAACCTTTCCAAAAAATATTGCATTTTTCCTCAAACTGTTCATTTTTTTTGGTGGGGAAGGGTAATCCCTTGCAAATGTCCACATTTCACTCACAGTTGCTAGAGACATCTTGGTTTAAACCATCTTAAAAAACAAAAAGGGTAGGAGGATGTGCTAAATACTTTCTTGAAGCCAATAGACATAGAGTTGCTAGAAGAAGCAAGGTTATCCATTGTATGGCCAGTCATCCTGACGTTTGTCTTGACTTTTGTCTTTGATGACTGGAAGAGAGAGTGAAACTCACAACTTTGAACAATTCTACCTCATTTAATCCAATTCATGTGCAAGTCAAGATATCATCCCATGATGTCACAGATCCTCTTTGAAGGATAAACAACAACAACAATTATTTCTGCAGTTTCCACACATTGTTTTTTTTTTTTTGGTTGAATCCTTCTCTCTGAGATGAAGAAAAGAAAATATCACTCACCTTCCCTCTTATAAGCAGCTCTTCAAATATTTGAAGATAGCAATCTTGACTTTGTTGTCTTATCTTATCTAGAATAAATATCCTTAATTCCTTAAATTGATCCTTGCAGATCATGATCTCCAATCATCTTGCTATCCTGGTTACTCTCTTCTGATCATCTCTAAACATTGTGTGTGTGTTTTGTGTGTGTGTGTGTGTGTGTGTGTGTGTTATATAGTATTGGTTTCATCTGAACACATAAAAGGATTAAAAGTAGTCCATGACAATCAACACCACTCTCCTCCTTAGGGGAGTCTTACTTTTTTCTATTAAGGCCATAATGTCTTTTCTATTCTATTACACACAACAGTTCTGCCCTTGGTGCGGAACTGAACCTGAAATTTGTCAACTTTTAGGTTAGTTCTCAGCAGACCATTAATGAGATTTTGGTGTATTTGGAGCCCATTTCTACTTTGAGAGAAAAGCTTCAGAACACTAACCATTGAATTCTTTCAGAACCAAGATCATGGTACAGAGGAATGATAGTTCTCATCAGTTAGGACATAACAATGACATTTACTCACTAATGACCAATATTGGTAGAACTCTGAGGTGTCTTGATAGAAAAAGTAAGAATATTTACCTATCCGAATTCTCTTGTTCAAGGTTTACTGTTAATGTCTGAAATCAGGGGTTGAATAGGACTCAGTCTGTGGCCAGATTCAGGCCTCAGTCTTTGATCAGTCATAGTTCAATCTTATTATTAAAAAATGGCTTGATGGGCAGACATAAGGAATAGTAGATGGTTAAATGTTAACTTGAAAGCAAGTCTTCCTTGGACTATGTCTGGGATCTGTGCTTGGCCCTTTTGTACTGTTTAACATCATCTGTGACTTAGATAAAGGCATAGTTCTCATGCTCATCAGATTTGAAGATGACACCAAGCTGTCAAAGATATCTAGCACCCTGAATGACAGAGTAAGAATTTTTTAAAAAATGACAGGAGAGAACATTGAGCTGAATCAAAAAAGATTAAATGTAATAGGAAGAAATCTCAAGTCTTATGCTAGAATTTGAAAAGTTTGACTTCACAATTTCAAGGTAAAGTAAGTAGGGTTGGAGAAAGGTTTCTTGGGAAAAGTTCTGGTGTTTTGAGGATTGCAAAATTCATGAGTCAATAATGTTATCTGGCATTCACTAAAAAACAACATCAATAACAAAAAAAACCAAATCCATAGTCTAAGGCTATCTTAACAGAGATGTATTGTCCAGGAAATAGACTGAGATAGTCCCTCTGTATTATGTCCTGGTTGGACCATATTTGGAGTATTTTGTTCAGTTGTGACCACTATATTTTAAGAAGGAATTGATAAACTAAAGGGCAATCACAGAAGTAAATCTAGATTGCTGAAGTGTCTTGAGGTTGTGATTAGGACAATTGTTAAAAAGAATTGGAAATGTTTAAGCTTTTGTAGGGAAAATGTAGGATTTGATTTAGTACAGAGCAGTCTTTGCTAGGCAAAGCTGGTAGGAGCTGAAGATTCCAAACCTGACTGAGGGGACTTTTGACAGAGACACTCTGAGCTGACAGTTGGCTTTTGGTGAGTTGGTTTTGAGCAACTGTCAGGAGAGCCTGTGGAGTTGTGGTATCTCTGAACTTTTGGAGCTGTGCCTTGGACATTAACAACAAGACCATCTATCTAGTCCTGTGGTTCCCAAACTTTTTGGCCTACCGCCCCCTTTTCAGAAAAAAATATTACTTAGCACCCCCTGTCACATACTATCACCGCCCCCTTACAGTTATTCAACGCCCCCAAATGCACCTGTGGCCATCACCGCCCTTCTGGATTGCTGTAGCACCCACCAGTGGGCAGTGGCGCCCACTTTGGAAATCACTGATCTAGACCAAAAAGTTTCACGTTGAGATAGGAGTTTTATCTGTATGGTGGATATACAGATACATCCATCTCCCTGACTTCTCTATTGGGTTTACCTTTATGTTTTTTACCAGTGTGCCTGGGACAAGCTGAGACATCTGGCAACAGCCAAAGGATGGCTTAGTGAGATACCCTTTTCCCCTGACCAGCCAGCCTTTTGTCATAGGCTGTCTGCTGTAGTGTTAGTGATATATCAGATCAACCATCTCCATCCCCCAGTCCCTGAATTACCCATAGTCTTTAGAGACAGCTACTCCTTCTTACCTCCACTTACCATCCCTGTTCAGTTAATAAACCCTTTTTACAAAAGCTTCCTTGGTCTTTCTCCTTTACCAGACACTTTATTGACATTATGAACCCACTATGAGTTGTTAGTTGTGTACCCTGGCTTTCTCTAATTATTCCCCAGCTTGTGTGTATTACCTGAGTATTTTCTCTAATCTGTTACCTCTCCACTGTTCTCCAATCCATCTGAGGGACTAATTTAACCCTCAGCTGTACCCTTGTTCCCCTTAACTATCCATTAATTATTACAGAACCTTTAACAAAGCTAAGCCCATATACATATTATCCCAATTGATTCTCATAACTCTAAAGTTATCAGTTCTATTATTATTATCATTTTTTTTCAGTTGAGGAAACTAAGGTAAATAGAAGTTAAAGAGCTTTCCCAGAATCATACAAGATAGTCAAATGTCTGAGACAAATTTCAACTCAGATTTACCTGACTCCAGGCCCAGAGCTCTATCTACTGTTCTACCCAGCTGGATGGAATTATTTGGAAGTATTTGAAGGACTGTTATGTGGAAATAGAATTAAATTTGTTGGTTTTTTTTCCTGTCTCTAAATTCATAACTAGGGATAAACAGGAGTGTTTTTTCATGTTATCTTATTTCTTTCATATTTTATTAATAGATTTTATTTTCAGTTATCTCAGCCCATGAGTGAAGGTTTCAAAGAGGCAAATTAAGAATTTCCATAAGGAAGGGATGTATAGTATAAAGGAGTAGCCTCAGAGTCAAGAAGACCTGGGTTCAGTCTTACCTTTATGGGATCCAATATAAATCACCTAATTCAGTGTTCAATCTAGGCAATTCTTTAAGACTATAAATTGCAGGAAAATTGCTGAGTTGCAATTATAGTAGTGGTTTTCTCACTTGAAAATTCCCTATAGCAATGAAATCACAACTACGATCCATATCTATGCAAGATACAATCCCTATTCAAGAAAAAAAAAAAACAACAACCAACCAAAAGAAATGAAACAAGTTAAAAAAAGAGCAATATCTGCATTTATATGATATGCTGTAGACAGTATTCTTGTCCAATTTGGGGATGGACGAGATGGTCTCTGAGATCCCTTCTTTGGTTCAAATTACAAGTTAGTAACCAGGAGCTGGTCACATACCCAGCCTCATCTAGATTTAAAAACAAAAACAAAAACAAAAAAACCAACTATCAGCCAGTTATTCGAGGCTGGCCAAAATATCATCTTGAAGTTGGATTTCTAATGTGCCTGAAATCAAACTCCTTCATCTAAGCAATTCTTTCTCTCTGAGGCAGGTTCAAAGTGGAGCTTTTTATTTTCCTCAAAACATGCCCATCCTCCAAATATCCTTTTTTTCTATTCAGGGTACCACCATTCTTCTCATCAGTCACTTACACAACCTTGAAATCATCCTCGATTCATCACTCACTCTCCCATATCCAATCAATTGCTAAGTTTTGTTGATTCGATCTCAACAATATTTTTCACATCCATCTTCTTTCTCTCTTCACACATAACTACTACCCTTGTTTAGTGAGTCATTACCTCTCACCTGGACTACTGAAATAGCTTTGTAATTGGTCTCCACATTTTCAATCTCTCTCCTCTCTAATCCAGACTCCAAGAAGCGGTCAGTTTTATCACTTTAGGTGGGACCATGGTCTTCCCCTACGCAAACATTTCCAGTGATTCCCCACTGCTTAAAGGATAACGTTAAAAACTCTTTATCCTGACATTTAAAACCCTATATAAGCTGACTTTCACCTAATTTTGCAACCATATTTCTTGATATTCCATATCATATACCTTACATTTCAGTTAAGCTGGACTCCTAACTATTTCCCATACTTGAAAAACAATTGCTCATCTTCTGTGAATTCACACAAATTGTCCTCCATGCCTTAAAGGAACTCTTTCATCTCTATCTCTATCTGTAGCAGTATCTCCATTCAAGCCTCAGACCAGGTACCAATGGCTATATTTACCTATGCCTGATCCCTCCCTACAACAATGGTCTATACATTTCCCCAGTTTGTATTATATTTATGTACATATTATATCCTGCATCTGCAGAATGGAAATGTTTTAACACAGTTCTATGCCCTTAGCATGTAGCTCATTGTATGTGGTAAGATGTCAATGTGTTTATTGAATTGCATAGGTATCATGACCACTATTTGTCTTGGATTAGGGTAGTGCCAAAAACATATTACCTTTTGACTACTTATATTCTAGGTAGACAGTTACTCTTAGAAAATCTTTAAGCAATATACTCAGAAGAACATCAGTATATCCGAGTTCTGGTCTAGGCTCTGTCATTAAATTTTCAAGTAACCTTGGTCTTATTTCTCTTTTTTGGTGTCAATTTTCTTCTCTGTAAAATGATGACAAAGTATATATGTCTTCTGAGATCCTTTAGAGACTTGAAATTCATTTTTCTATGCTGTACTATCTTTTGTTCTAGGGATCTTCCAACTCTCTCATTCTGCACTCTAAGATTCTCACATATACCTCCTTTTTAGCTATACAATTCTGGGAGAGAACAGGCCTTCCTGATCCTTTGGGGTGACCCAATAAAGACTGGCACTTGTAATGAATGGGTTGCCAGTTACAGTGGTTACCCTTTCCTGTTAAGTAACTGCTATTATTGCAAGTCCCTTTGAATTTCATTGTATTAATAGTGATCACAGCCAATTCATTTGGCTCTGGTGAAGTCTGGTCAATCAGGCAAGGGAGAAGTTTGGCTTCTAGCTAGCTAGATCAGAGGTGTATTGTGTGTGTGTGTGTGTGTGTGTGTGTGTGTGTGTGTGTGTGTGCGCAAGAGTGCTCGTGTGCACACATTGATTTTTTAAATTTCAACATTTCTGTATCTTCTACTGGACTGAGACTCAGGATGTTGTCATTACCTGAAAAAAAATCATCTCATGAGAAATTCAACTGGATATGTATTACACAGGAGCAGGATCCATAAATGGAGAGAATGTGCTAGAGTTAACATAACTGGGGGGAGAGGGTAGCTGAGAAGTCTAAAACATTGGCTAAATTCCTTTTGGTTATTGGAACTTGATCCCTTAATCCCTCATATTTGCATAAAGTGTCACATTTTATAAAGTGTTTTCATCTGTATCATCTCATATGATCAATAACTCTAATAGGTAGTTAAAAGAAAGATTGTTGGTCTTTTTTCTGAAAGGTAAAATCACCTTTTTCTTTTCTAATGAAAAAAATATCCATTTATCTCTTTTCCTCCTTCTCCTCCCACTCTTATTGAGGGAGAAAAAAAGATAGAAAATAAAACTTTTATACTGAATATCATAGGCCTAAGTCAGAGATGATTAACAGTCACTGTCACGTCCCTAGTAAGCAACAGAGCTGGAATGTGAACCCACATCTTTTGAGTCCCAATTTGGGTCTCTTCTGCTACATGATATGGACCTAAGACACATAGTCTTAATCTCGTCAAAAATGCCCATTGAGCTTAGGCAGTGTCTTCATCTAGCTGAGGGTCTAGACCAGTGGTTCCCAAACTTTTTTGGCCTACTGCCCCCTTTCCAGAAAAAATATTACTTAGCCCCCTGAAAATTAAATTTTAAAAATTTTAATAGCAATTAATAGGAAAGATAAATGGACCTGTGGCCATCACTGCTCTCCTGGATCTCTATAGCACCCACCAGGGGGCGGTGGCACCCACTTTGGGAATCACTGGACTAGAATATAATTGAATCTCATTCTAGATTATAAATTCCCTAATAATCATCCAACCTGTATGATTAAAAATGAATATCCATATACTCCAAGTATTATATTTTATAAAGTTTATTAGTAATAACTTGAAGTAAAGGGAAGTAAAGTCTTAGTAAAGAAAGAAATTTCACCAGACAACCCAGGTGGGAGAGAAAAGCACAGAGTTGCCAGAGAAGAGAGAGTGAGGGTGGGGCTACACACAATTTATGAACAACATGTGAGGACGCATCATGGGGGACAGAAAAAGATTCTGGGTAACGCAGTTCAGGGGAAGAAAATTTCTATTTATACAAACCATAGATTTAGACTTAGATGTTTCCCTGGATGCCACCTGAGGAAGAAGAGAACACAACAAGGGCCAAATGGGGATTTGTGGATAGAGTGCTGATTCTAATACTGCCACATTTTCCCTATCTGGATTCTTTGTCTGTAGCCTCCATTCTTAGTCAAGCACCTTACCTTTTATCTAAACTTGAATGTGAGGCATAAATGTTTGTATTGTTTTCTGTAAACAGTTGGGGTCCATTACAACAACCTCCATACAGGTATCTCTCTACCTCTAAGCCATCCTCACATTCCTGGGGAAAACACACATGTGCTCAACTTAGATCAGGTTACTTCTCTGCTCAAGAACTCTTTTATTAAAATATTTTTATTGATATCTTTTGTCTTTACATCAAATGTATCTTTCTCCCATCATAGCCTTTCCTCAGACAGACATTCCTCATTATAATGAATATGTATTAAAAAAGAAAAAGAGGAAAAAGAGAAAGAAATCAGTGAAACCAATCAATATATTGAAAAAAAAAGTCTGAAAATACATGCAGTCTTCCACATCTTTGCACCTTTCACTTTTGCAAAGGTGCTCTGAACTTTTAAGAAGTCCTTATTGCTAGTCTGGCCTGGAATTTAATATCTTCCACAAATGGACTACAATTTATTTTCAGCCCTCTCTAATGCATCTCTCTTCACCACATAGACTATACATATATAGAAAATGATATGATTTTATCAGTGGAAATGGAAGTAAAGAAGAAGCATTAGCATCTGCTATGTCACTGTACCCTAAGGGCTATGGGACCTTTTAGCTAACTTGGAACTGAAATCTTGTCTTTTTGTGGTCTTCCAAATGTGAGTTCCTTGAGAGTAGGGATTGTCTTACTTTTCTCTCTGTATCCTTGCAGTTCTTTGCACATAGTAAGCATTTCACAAATGCTTTATTCATTTAGTCATCCATACAAGTTCCTGCCAGGCTGGACTATTGTACATTCAAATTTGACCATTTGTCTACTTCATTCCTTTTATCTTAAACTCATTCCTTTTCTAACTATGTCTTTTAAATTGCAAAGTGAAGTAAGCAAAGCCAGGAAAACAATATGTAAAATGACTACAACAATATATGAGGGAAGAACAATGAAAACAAAAGAACTAAAACTGAATGATGCAAAATTATAATGACTAAGCATGGTTCCAAAGGAGAGACATTTGAAAGCACTTCTTCCTGCCATTTTGTAGAGGTCCTGCCTGTGTATGGAACACTGAATAAAAATCATGCTGTTTTTTGATATGTTGGTTAGTTTTACTAAACAATTTCATTTCCTCTTTCCATTCTTTGTTTCAAGAGATCAATTTCTAGGGAAGAAGGAGAGAAATGTGGAGAAATATTGGTGATATAAAAGCAAAAACTATTAATAAAATTTTATTTAAAGAAAAAACAAACATAAATAAAATGGACATTTTCTGGTCTGAATAAAAACATGAGCAACTCACAGCACTATCTAAGGCTAACCCTATATTTGATAAAATTATTAATTCAATTCAATTCACTTTATTTCCACACAACTAAATCTGAAACTTCTTACATTTGAAACTCTACTTGAAACTTGAAACTCTGTTCAGTTTGATCCAACATATCTCCTCTCAGTTGAGTTCAACCCATCATACTCCATTGAAGTAAAATTCAATTCAAATTAATACGATTATATTCCATTTCCTTCAATTAAAATCAGTTTGATTCCAATAAGTTCCACTGATTTTCACTCATATCTATTAAAGCCAATCATTTTGGCCCAACTCAACTCTATCCAAACCAATTTGATTCAATGATCTGATTCTAATCAATTCAATTCCTTTGAATTCAATTAATTTTAGACTTATTTAGTTCAACACCAGTGTTTTTATTGAGAAATCATCCTTTTTTTCTTTCTACAATGGTTCTTCCTAGAATGGAGGTGATCTTAGGCTTTCAAATGGTCGCTAACAAAATAAGGACTTCTCACAGATCCTATAAAACTACAGATTTTAAGAATAGGTCAAACAATGCATTATGCAGTTGTTACAAAGTCATGAAAGAATCAGCCTCTCTGAGTGACAAGAACCTCATCACCAGGGGTTGGTTCTCCAGAGGAGAGCATCCTTGATGGCAAAAGGCCACTCTAGAATTAATTGAAGGAATTGTAGATACTTAGCCTGGTGAAGACTTGGTGGGAGAATAGATGATAAACTCTCTTTAAAATAAATGAATGTCTTTTACAATGAAGAGGCATTAGAATTGTTTTCTTTGGCCCTTGAGTATAGAATTAGGACCACTGAATGGAAAATGTCCAAAAAGAAATCATATGTAGGCTTAATTTAATTACACAAAGTCTAAATTTGCATTGGAAAGTTATCCAAGTATGGATTTAGCTTCCTTGGGAGGTGGCAGGTTCCCACTCTCTAAAGGCCTTCACACCATGTCTGAAAGACCATTTGTCAGATAAGATTTAGAAGGAATTCTTGCTTATGCATGGATTGGACAGATGGTCTCTGAAGCCTACTCTAAATGATATTCTAGAATTCTGGGAGTTTATGGTTGGTCACCAAGGAAATCCACTAGAATCTCACAAACCCTCTGGTATAGAGATTTTTAACTTAAGGTTAGTGAAATTAAATAATATGCATACATACCAATTACACATATATAATTGAATGTATTTACACACACGTGCAGATGTATATATAATTGGATATATGTAATTAAATTATAATTTGATTCCATAATTAAATATATTTAAATTAAATTAAAATGTAAGATTAAACTTTTATATATTTACACATAAATACATACTCATCAATAACTGTATTTCAATACATTTATTTTCCTTTGTAATCCTATGCTTTTTATTTCATATGTTTAGCCATAGGCTTCACCAAATTGTCAAAGAGAACTATGACAAAACAAAACAAATCTAAACAAAACAAGGATCTCTATTCTAGTAGATGTGGATAATCCACACTGATAAAACTATGGGACTATGAATGATTTAATGAATTATTATTTATTTTGTAGGGTACTAGCCCTTAGAGAGTTTGCTTATTGTTTGAGAGAAATAAGACCAATTTGCAAAACTAGGTGCTTAGAAATGATTAATGAATGAATGAGTGAGTGAATGAATATTGACTACTCCTTTGGGAATGAAGGGATAGGAAAGAAGAGTAGGAGATGGAGTTGTAGTCTGTGGTCCCAATTTTAAAACCCAGAAAGGGGCTCTGAGCCCTCAGACTTAGATTATAACCTAAAACTCAGTACTGTCTGAGCAGTATAAAATTTAGTGAAATGTATTTCACTTCCCTGGATTACTTCTAACAAAGGACAGAAAATGTAGGATTATCCTATATAAGTAGGAGAGGCAATGAATTGTACTCAGGAATATTTGAATTCACTTGCTAGCTCTACTACCTATTTGTTGTGTGACTATAGACAAGTGATGTCTTCCTATTGAGATTCCGTTTTCTCATCTATGCATAACACCAATGACCTTGGCTCCACACTGCCTGGAGGCCACATATGTTACTTTCCATTCCTCCCCAGAGTTCTCAGTTTCCCTTAAGAGAAACTGGAATATTTGTGGCCACTCTGCAAATGTCTCAAGATGCTATACCTGAGTTCCACTTAGTCACTAACGTCTGAATTAGTTTTCACTAAGGAAAAAAATACTTCAAAAAGTAAAATCACAAATGGAAACACCTATACAAACTTACTCTCCTACATGGGAGAAGTATTGTCCCTAGTCCCGTACCTCAGTCTCTGAGGGAAGGAAGCAGATTTGGTTCATAGTTGATTCAGTTCCTATAGAGCACAGTCCCAGTTCCAAGTATAAAATCTGCTTGGGAAAAACAAGACATCCTAGAGAACATTACAAGATACAAAATGAGTAAATTTAACTACATTAAAGTAAAAAAGGTTTTGCACAAACAAACCAATGCAACCAAGATTAGAAGGGAAACAGCAAACTGGGAAAAATCTTTATAGCAAGTACCTCAGACAAAAGTCTTTATTTCTCAAATATATAGAGAACTGAGTCAAATTTACAAGAATAACAAGCATTTCCCATTTGACAAATGGTCAAAGGCTATAAAGAGGCATTTCTCAGATTAAATTAAAACTCTTTATTCATATAAAATACTCTAAATCACTATTAATTAGAGAAATGCAAATTAAAACAACTTTGAGGTAATTACCTCATCTATCAGATTGGCTAATATGACAAAAATTGAAAATGATAAATATTAGAGGGGATATAGAAAAATTGAGACACTAATAGAATGGTGGTGGAGCTGTGAACTGATCAAAACATTTTGGAAAACAATTTGGAACCATGCCCAAAGGGCAATAAAATTGTCCATATCCTTTTACCAGGAATACCACTACTAGTTCTATATCCTGAAGAGATCAAAGATAGGGGAAAAGGACCTATTTGTTAAAAAAATATAATTTAAAGCAACTCTTTTTTTTTGGTGGCAAAGAACTGGAAACTGAAGGGATGTCCATCAGTTAGGAAATGGTGGAGCAAGTTGTAGTATATGTTTGTAATAGAATAGTATTGTGCCATAAGAAATGATGAACAAGATGATCAGAAAAAAACCCTTTAAAGACTTTTATGACACAAAGTCAAGTAAACAATAGAGTATGGTGATCAACTGTGAATAAATTAATATCAACAATGTAAGGATCCAGGACAAATCCCAGGGATTCATGACAATAAAAGCTATCCACCTCCAAAAAAGGAACTGATAGAGTCTGAATGTAAATTGAAGCATACCATTCTTCATTTTATTTCCTTCATGAATTTTTCTCTAGAGTAAGTGATATGTCTTGTTTTCACAACAGGATGAACATGGAAATATTAATTGTATATAACACATGTACAACATATATCATATTAACCTGCCTTCTTGGGGGGGGGCAGGTATGAGGGAGGGAGAAAGCATGGATAGTAAAAAGTGAGAAAACAATTATTAAAAATTGTGTCAACATGTAATCTGGAAAAAAAAAAAACCTGCATGGGCTCCTAGACACCTTGACTTATCTGAGTTTCCCTGCTGAGAAGGCTGATTACACTATCCCACCTGCAATCTATCAATCAAACAATAAATATTAATTTATGTATAATTTATTTATTATTCCCTATAGCAGATGCCCTGTTAAGCACTGGTGATACAAAAAGATACAAAAGACAGTCCTTCCCCTCAAGGAATTTATAATATAATGGAGAAGCCAACATGCATTGAATATATACAAAGGAAGGGATAGATAGATAGATAGATAGATAGATAGATAGATAGATAGATAGATAGATAGATAGATAGATAGATAGATAAACTAATATGGATATAAATACATGTGAATAACTACCTATTTATATGATAAATAAAAATAATTATCAGAGGGGAGATGTTCGAAATGAAAAAAGGGTTGGGCAAGGCTTCTTATTAAAAGTGGGATTTCAATTGGCATTTAAAGGAAGACAGGAAAGTCAGTAGTGGGAGTGGAAGAGAAGGGAGAGCTTTCCAGATAAAGGAAATAACAAGAGAAAATGTCTTGGAAGAATAGGAGGGGGCTACATTATGGAGGTCTTTAAAGCCAAACAGAGCATTTTGCACTTGATCCTGGACACAATTAGGTGCCACTGGAGTTTACTGAGTAATGAGGGCAAGGAGTGTCATGATTGGACCTGCAGTTTAGGAAGATCACTTTAGTGCTGAATGGAGAATGAATTGGAGTGGGGAGAGAATTGAGTCCCACCTTCAGGCTATTTTAATAAACCAGACATGAGGTGATGAGAAGATGCATCAAAGGGGTAGCACTGTCAGAGGAAAGAAAGGCGTCTTTTCGATAGATTTTGCAAAGGTAAAATTGGCAGGACTTGGGAATCGATTTGATAATGAAGGAGGACAGATAGTAATATATCCATGATGACTTCTCGATTATGAACTTGAGGGACTTGAAGGATGGTGTTACCCTCTGCAGTAATAGCAAAGGTAGGAGATGAGGAGGGGTTAGGGGGAAAGATAATGATTTCTATTATGATCATATTGAGTTTAAAATATATACTGAACATACAATTCAGTATTTCTGGAAGGCAGTTGGAAATACAAGATTGGAGGTCAGCAGAGAAGTTGAGGCAGGATAGGTAGATCTGAGATTCATCAGTATAGAAATGCTAATTATATCCAGCTGATGAGATCACCAAGTGAAATGGATTAGAGGGAGAAGAAAAGAGAGTCCCAGATAGAATCCAGAGGATCACCTCCAGTAAAAAAAGGCATGACTTTGGAAGAGAATAGAGCAGAGAAGAGAGAAGGAGCAATCTGATAGGTAGGAAGAGAACCGGGAGGGATTGCACTCCCAAAAACCTAGAGATAAAAGAATATCAAAGAAGAGAGAGTGATTGACAGTTCAGAGACTGCAGAGAGGTCAAGAAAAAGAAGGATTTAAAAAAGGACATTGGATTTGGTAAGTAAGAGATCATTTGTAACTTTGGAGGAGCAATTTCCCAAATCATAAGAGTGAAAGGAGAAAAAGTGAAGGTATTCATTATACATTGCCTTTTGGAGGAATTTACTGACAAAGGTCACAAGAGTTAAAGAACAATAGCTAGTGGAAAGGGGAAGATCAAAGTGAGGGTTTTTTCAGGAAGGGGGAGACATGGGCATTTTTGTAGGCAGTAGGAAATGAATCAACAGAGAGGAAGAGATTAAAAACCAGTGAAAGAGTGGGGATGACATAGAGATACAGAGAGTTGGAGATAGGATGGAATGGGATCACTTTTTAAGGAAGAAGGTCACTTCAACATATGAGACAAGGATGAAGGAGGAGCTAGTGTCAGAAGTCATCTGGATGATAGATGATGGGGTAAATAGTCTCTATTTTCCCACCTAAAATATGATGCAAGATTCTTAGCTGAGAGAGTCTGGGTGGTAGGGAGGGAGAGCATAGGAGTTTTGAAGAAGGAAAGAAAAGTTTAGAAGACCCACCATCGAGAATAAGATAGTAAGCTAATCTGAGTCTTACCATGGTTTGAACTTCCTACCAGCACCTGAAACTGAGGAGAAACAACACAAAACAGAAACAAAGACTTCTGGGGCCCATATCTCAAAGACTTCATAAAAAGTAATGTGGAGATGACACCCTCCTCTAATCGCTCTCCCACCCCCCTACTGAGTTCATAGTTTCATAGTTCCTTTTGCTATGGATGAACTATAATCTTTGCCCTTTAGACCCAATGAATACACAGGAAGGAGAGCCCAAGGGAAAGAAAATCATAATTCAGAGAGAAAGAGGTTGTCTCACTCTGTAGGTATTATAGATAAAGCCTTTCTGCCATGCAGTGAATCAAAGGAGTCTGCCTCCACCTATGTGGTGTGGGGATGCAGAATTCCTCCCTCTGAGATCCAGGCAAGCCCAGGTAAATGCTTTTTAGAGGTGCCTTCTTGTTAGGCAGGCTCTAAAAATTCTATTACATATAAAATAGGTATAATATTAGTATTATCTTCTTCCTGCTATTATTGCAGGCTCAAGCAAGATGATATACCTAATGCTTTTTTCAGATTTCAAAGTGATATATAAATGTTCATTATATGAATATTATGAGGGGGAGCTAGAGGCTGTAGTCTTAGGTAGGTGTGCATTTTGGTGCACCCACACTGTAATTTCCTCATCTTTTCTTGTTGGGTTTTATGCATTGAGTTCCTAAACCTCATTCAAGGTTCAACTCAAATGGTACCTCTTTCAAGAAACCTTCTCTGATTCCCAGTCAGGGCTATCCTATACCCAGAGCCCCTCACTTTGTTAATGCCTCTCTTATGACTTATCACATATATGTATTTGCATATGTCACTTTGTACATTATTGTTATTTATGTCTGGACAATGGGATCCATCGGGACAGAAGTTATGTATCCTCCAAACTGTATGTCCCCCAGCCCACCACTCTTTTCACCACAGGTGCTTAGTTAAATATTTGCTGAGTCGAGTTGAAAAGAATGTAGTGGGAAGAGTAGGGAGGGAGGGGAAAAATTCTAAACCTTTGAAACTAGTGTTTGTCTGCCATCCAAAAAAATAATTTCTTGACACCAGATTTACCCAGAGGTCTAGGTTTATGAATGATTTGTACCAAATTCCACTGCTTCTTTTTGATAACAAATCCTTCTTCTCTCTCCACCCCCATCTCTATTTCCCTAAAGCATTCTGGGTAGAAAGCTGAGACCAGGCTATGGAAGAAAAATAAAGCACCAGAGTGGGCTGAGATATCTCTTTCCCAAGTGTGGCCATAAATTGGGGTCAGAGCTCAGCTTTAGCTCCATGGGGGCATGGCAAAGATTGCTTCTGTGTTTCTTGTGGGTTATAACTTCCCTCTAGTGTAATCAAAGCAAATAGTAGTGTACCTGAGGTCTGAAAGAAGAAGATGTGATGGGCAGAGCCAGAAAGAATTAATTTAGAACTGAGGACATAGAATATGAGAGTTGGAACCAAAACTCGAGGCCGTCTAGTCCAAAATACTCATATCTATTTGGGGAGAATGAGAGAGAAATGATTAAAGTATATTGTTAATGCTGGGGCCACTCCCTGCTATAACTGCCCTAATGCTAACACTTCCCTAACGATGAGGATGTTGTTCAGTTATTTCTGTCCTGTCCAACTTTTCATGACACCCTTTAGGTTTTTCTTGCAAAGATATTGGAATGGTTTGCTGTTTCCTTCGCCAGCTCTTTTACAGATGAGGAGCTGATGAAATCAAGGTTAAGTGACTTTCCGAAGGTCACACAGGTGTAAGTTTCTGAGGTCAGATTTCACCTCAGGAGGATAGTGCTCTATCCATTGTGATACCCTTAGGTGATGCACTTTTTTTTTTCTTTAAGTTCTTCATCATTACTGAGTCTGCCACCAAGAAAAAAAATATGGTATAGTGATAAAAGTCCTGCTTAGGAGTATATATTAATCAAGTCCACAATCTGTAAACTCATTATTTAACCTGGGACAAGTGAGAGGCTTACTAGATGATTTCTCGGTAAAGCATTGGACTTGGAGACAGAAAGACTTGAGTTCAAATGTGGCCTCAGATACTCATAAGATGTGTGACTCTGAGCAAATCACTTCATTTCTATCTCAGTTTCCTCATCTGTAAAATGGGGGTACAAATAGTACCTTCCTTTTGGGGTGGTTGGGAAGATCAAGTGAGATAATAGTTTTACAAAGTGCTTAGCATAGTACTTGACACATACTAAGTACTTAATGAATGCTTGTTGGAAACTCCATCACTCATGGTGAAAATAATTCTGAATTTGGAGCCAAGAGACCTTGATTTAAATCCAGGCTCTGCTATTGGTCACTTATGCAGCTTTTGAAAAATTTTTGCCCTCTCTGAATCTCAGTTTTTTACCTATAAAATGGGTAAAGTAAACTAGTTGATCTCTAATATTCCTTCCAATTCAGGGCAGGGGAAATCTAAACTGTAGATACCGGGCAATGACTGAACCCCTGGAGAGTAAGTTATGCCTCTAGCTCCACTTTCAGTGCAGGATAGCAAGGCACAGGACCCCTTTCTTCCCTTGATCCCTATATATCACAGGTTTCCTGTTCCCTTTCTAAATTAGGCAATGGAGTTAAGGGAGTCCTTGGGGCCTTGGACAATAATAGTTATAATGCTAGCTATAATTTATATAATGCTTTAAGATGTAAAAAGTCCATTACTCATGCTATATCATTTGATCCTTACAATACTCTTGGGAGGCAAGTACTATTATCATTTCCATTTTAAAGAAGAAGAAACAGAGGCAAATAGATAAAGTGATCTCCCCAGGGAAATAGCTAGGAATTGTTTAATCTAGGATTTCAACTCAGGTTTTTAAGACTACCAGGTCAACGCTCAATCCACTGCTAAGTGCCTAAACAAATCAGAAGACCTCTAAGGGTCAACCCTTCCATAGACTTCACTTGTCACTTTGGATTCTTTGAAGAACTGTGAATGCTAATGATGCTCTACTCCTCCTCCTCCTCTTCTTCCTGCTTCCCCTCTTCATCATTATCTTTGTCATGCACCTACTCTGAGATTGTGATTGGTCTGCCCCATCAATTTTTCTTTTGCTCTTTTTGTTATAGTCATTTCTGAGATATAATACATTGTCTATGCATCATTTCTTCCTCTTATTCTGTGAACTTTATGAGGGTGAGAACTGTACAATTCATCTTTGTGTCTATAGCCGTGATGAGTATGGACTTATCTTAGATATCTGTTGATTTTATGAGTTGCAATGATCAAGGTAACCTGGTATAATGAGTACTAGATAGAATTAGGAGCGGTCTGAGTTCAAATTCTATGTGACAATTCTATGTCACAATAATTTTGTGACCTTGGAAAAATTATTTGACCTCAGCAAAACTTAGTTTCTTCATCTAGAAAATGGGAATGACAGGACCTATAATACTTCATCAGGTTGTTGGGAGAATCAAGTGAGAATAATGCATGTAAATAAAGTTGCTAATTTTAAAGATTTATGTAAATGGGGAATGGGAATAAAATGTATTAAGTGAGTCACTATGCTAAGTCATTTACAAACATGAACACATTTGATCTAAAATTCCTTATCATTATTATTATCTGGCTACTTTAAGATGGTGATTGGTCTCCCTCCTTCACAAATGGGATAGCTGAGGCCCAGGGAGGAGAAGCAAGTGGTCTAATATCACATGGGTAGTAAGTAGCATTACTGGGAAGAGAACCTGTGTTGCCTGACTCCCAGTCTCCATCTCCCTCTCCTGATCATGATGCCAGGCATTCAACTGTGAGGCAGAATTATGAAGGGTTTGGTTGCATCTTGTCAATTTTTACTTCTCGCCTCATGAAATCCAGGCAGTTGGAGCTCATGGGGTGTGAATTGTGAAAATCTGTTTCCCATTTCAGGACCGATCACCATTTTGTGCCTGTAAATTCCTGGGAACCTGGTTTATGGGTGTGTGTATGTGGGGAGGGGTGTGAAGTGGGGAATACATCTTTATCATCATTTAAAATGGTTTTGAAACAGACAAGAAAATCCAGGAGGAAAATTGCTTTCCCTTTTATTTGAGAGAAGTACAGTAGGTGTGAAACTGCCAGTTTCCCTGATGGAGCAAATGAGGCTCAGGAAGTGAGATTTAAGGTCACTTTGGGAAGTCCTGTGTATCAGAGCATGTTTTTTGTTTAAGAGGATATAACTCATCTTCCTCAGCATAAGAGGCAGAGCTTTGGTCTCCCTCTAAGTGTCCATTTGCTCTGGGACAATGGGGTGCTATAAGACACAGAGACAGACACATGCAGTACTATGTGTCATTCTTGGGATGCACTACTGATAAATGGTGCCAGTGATGCTAGAAATACCTAGAGTTGTATCTCTTTGCATTCACACCTCTTCCTGACTATTTAAAGGATCTAACAAAAGGATATTATAATAATATGTATTTGTATAGTGTTTTAAAAGTTTATAAATGCTTACTCTTGACTCTGAGAGAGTAAAATGAATCCTCATTTTATACATGAAGAAACTGAGTCAGGGAGGCACAAAACTTGCTCAAGGTCATATATCTATCAAGTATCAGAACTGGAAACTGAGTTCAGGTCTTCTTATTTCAGAATGATAATTCTGCTATATAACATTGCATTTGGCAGGGTAGCTAGTGTAGTTAAGGAGGTCAATCTTTGATGGCCTTAAAAAATGAGAGAGACTGGTTTGGGGATGTGAGATAGAACATAGAACAATAGCAGCTCTGGTTGGGAACTGTTCATTTTTTTTAAACCTTTATCTTCTGTCTTAGAATCACTACTATTTCTTGGTTCTAAAGCAGAAGAGCAGTAAGGGCTAGGCAATGAGGGTTAAATGACTTGCGCAGGGTCACAAAACTAGGAAGTATCTCAGGCCAGATGTGAACCAAGGACCTCCTATCTCTGGGTCTGGCTCCCAATCCACTGAGCCACTCAGATTCCCCCACATTCTTCATTTTCAAAGAAGAAAAATGATATCACAATAAGTGATGTCTTGACTAGTGCATTAATTGGATTTTAGTGAGGCAAAGTTGTGCAAAATCATCAGGCTAACTCTATCTTCCAGAGTCATCAAAGGCTAATGGTAAGACAAAAGTGAGGATGATTGATGATGGTCTGGGATGCAGTGGATAACTTTGGTGTCTTTGATGTTTGGCCAAGTTCTAAGAATTCCACAATGCTTGGTTTAGCTAAATTGTTCTTGTCTTCTTGTTTCACCAGGAGAGGTCTTCAGGTGCTTAGGGAAGACATCCCCCAGATTTGGCAATTAAGAGATCATTGGTAGTGGGTTTGTACCCATGTTCCCAAAGACTCCATCCTAAGGATTTCTGACCAATCTGGAATTCTCTTCAGGAAATCTTCCATTCTCACTGTCTCCAGACAAAGAGTACAGATATTATGGTGTTACTTTCCTCGAGAGGTTCCCTTTCCTATTGTCTTTGGCTAACATTTTGTGCAGTTCCAGGGAAGAAGTCATTATTCTTTCTTGATTTCAAGGATTTCTTGATCACTTTTCAGTCTGATGCAAACTTCAGGGTCTTGCTTGGCTAGATATGTGGGAGGTGTTTGTCTCTTGTTCAGGCAGCCATCCTTTCAGGAAGTCTTGGGAATAAGTTTTCACAGATTACAGAGTTGGAAGGGATTCCAGGGAGTATCTAATATAGCTCATTCCAGAATAGGAATCCCTTTTTCAACATCCCTAACTAGTGGACATATAGCTTTTACAGAGATGAAAAACTCACTCTCTCCCAAGACAGTATTGTAATCCACTTTGTGATGTTCTTATTGTTAGGAAGTTGTTTTTTTTTTCTTTAAAAGAGCTTACATGTGACTCTCTACAATTGTAATAGAAGACAGAATATGAGAATGTGACAAGGCTCATGTGAGAAGAATAATTACAGTTATGAATTCCCAGACAAGAAGAGAACTCTTGGGATCAGTACTGAAGAATTCCTACTTAATATAGTACTGGGTTTAGAAGGAGAGGTATGATTCCATGAGCAGAGATGAAAATAGGAAGAGCATATTCTAGGCATGAGAAAGGAATAAGTTAAATTGCATAGGTAGAATAATGGGGGATTCTACCCTTCTCTGGGTGGGATCTAGAGCAACTGAAAAAGGGTAGCAGTAACAGGTAAGGAAGGAAACATGGTTTGATACCTGACAATGGAGAGAACAGAATGCCAAGATCAGAGGTTTGACCTTTATTAAAGAGGCAATGGGGGAAAAAAGTGAAAGTACTTGGGTTATTGTTATTGGTCTACTATTCTCAGGCTGATTTTGGCCACATGATTTTTTTTTATTTAAACATTTATTAATATTCGTTTTTAACATGGTTACATGATTCATGCTCCTACTTTCCCCTTCACCCCTCGCAATCCCCCCACCCATGGCCGATGCACATTTCCCATAGTTTTGTCATGTGTCCTTGATTAAGAATTATATCCAAATTGTTGGTGGTTGCATTGGTGTGGTAGTTTCCAGTCCACATCCCCAATCATGTCCACCCCGACCCATGCGTTCAAGCAGTTGTTTTTCTTATATGTTTCCTCTGCTGCAGTTCTTCCTCTGAATGTGGGTAGCGTTCTTTACCATAAATCCCTCAGAACTGTCCTGTGTCATTGCATTGCTGCTGGTACAGAAGTCCATTACATTCGATTTTACCACAGTATGTCAGTCTCTGTGTACAATGTTCTTCTGGCTCTGCTCCTTTCACTCTGCATCAATTCCTGGAGGACTTTCCAGTTCACCTGGAACTCCTCCAGTTTATTATTCCTTTGAGCTCAATAGTATTCCATCACCAGCATATACCAAAATTTGTTCAGCCATTCCCCAATTGAAGGACATACCCTCCTTTTCAAGTTTTTTTGCCACCACAAAAAGCACAGCTATAAATATTTCCGTACAAGTCTGTTTATCTATGATCTCTTTGGGGTACAAACCCAACAATGGTATGGCTGGATCAAAGGGCAGGCATTTTTTTATAGACCTTTGAGCATAGTTCCAAATTACCAGCCAGAATGGTTGGATCTGTTCACAACTCCACCAGCAATGCATTAATGTCCCAATTTTGCCACATCACCTCCAGCATTCATTACTCTCCCCTTCTTTCATTTTAGCCAATCTGCTAGGTGTGAGGTGATACCTCAGAGTTGTTTTGATTTGCATTTCTCTAATTATTAGAGATTTAGAACACTTTCTTATGTGCTTATTGATATTTTTGATTTCTTTACTTAAAAATTGCCTATTCATGTCTCTTGCCCATTTATCAATTGGGGAATGGCTTGATTTTTTATACAATTGCTTTAACTCCTTATATATTTGAGTAATTAGACCCCTGTCAGAGTTTTTTGTTATAAAGATTTTTTTCCTAATTTCTTGTTTCCCTTCTGATTTTGACTACATTGTTTTTGTTTCTACAAAAGCTTTTTAGTTTAATATAATCAAAACCATTTAATTTACATTTTGTAATTTTCTCTAACTCTTGCTTGGTTTTAAAAACTTTCCTTTCCCAGAGATCTGACAAGTATACTATTCTGTGTTCACATAACTTATTTATAGTTTCCCTCTTT